>NC_091458.1:37010149-37252649 GCF_027789765.1 Dendropsophus ebraccatus | reverse complement strand
AACTTCCTGTCATGTAAAAACATACTGAAGCGAGGACAATTAGCGATAACACTATATTAGTAAGTTATATATCTTGGGTTGACAGTTTGATTTAAACATAATTTTCCCATACTAAAATACCCCTTTAAGGTTCTATTTCCGAGCCCAGGTGTCAGCATATATATTTTTTTCATGAGTCTGCAGTCTTAAGTTTTGCTCTCAGTCACCATTATGGAAATGATGTTAAAAGATGAGTTTCTCCGCATATTGCGCATCCACCTTCCATCAAATAAATGGCATTTCTGCCCATTAGTTTATTTTGCTATTACACCCTTCATTGCTTCTACCCAATGGAAGACCTACAGTAAATTCAGAGAAGGGAATAAGAAAGCTTTGGAACATACTTCAGACGTCTGGCATGTTTGCGCTTCAGTGAGTCTAATAACTGGAGAAGTCATGATACCTCAGGTAACAATGGCTTTACAGAGGCTTCTTTTAATTTGTCAATTACTTTTCTGTAACTTATGTCTGTCTCGTTCAATCTGTGTCTGGGGGAAGCAGGTACACCTGAGGATACAACTTAGTTTGCTTGAGATCTTAAAAATAATGAAACTTTTTAAGGCATTTAGTTCTGCTGCACAGTGCACAGGGATGATTGAAACCTTTCTTTTTGCAGGAAGATGAAAGTAAAATTAAAGAAGAGTTGTAATTTAGGGAAGTGGAGGGGAAGTTATGGACCTGGCGGCTTTACTGTTATGGGGAGGAAAATGCATTATTTCCTGCGGGTCTCTGGGTAATGAGGATTTTTAGGGCCCGTTTGGGTCTCTGTTATTGACTTATAACATTGGTAAATGCTTTGTCCTGATTAAATGTGCTATGTACGGTTGAATTAGATGTAGCTATTGTGGTTTGAAAGGGTTTTTTTTTTTTCAAATCAACTGGTTTCAGAAAGTTACATAGATTTGTAATTTACTCTTATTTAAAAATCTCAAGTCTTCCCACCAGTTGTTGTATGTCCTGCGTAAAATTTTCAGTCTAATACAGTGCTCTTTGCTGCCATCTCTTTCCAAGGGTATGTGCACACTGAGTAATTTTGACGGAATCTTGCAGACTGCGGCGGGCGCGCGTGTCTCCGCTTTAGCTTATTCTTTTTACCTGAATACACTGTTAGGCTATGTTCACACTGTGTATGAATCCGTCCGTAGTGCGAACCGCGAATATACGCACGTAGTTTTGAGGTTGATGCGTTCGCTTGAAAGTATACGATATACGCCCGCACAGTGCACACTACGTATGAGCTTACGGCCGGATTGTATACGGCGCCGTGAAAAATGAACAAGACCATTGTCTGAGGACGGAAATGTTGAAACTCACGGCCGTGGATTTCCATGCGGTCCCTTACGAAGTACTTATTTCAGCCAAATTGAACTTGATTTTTCGATCCAAAAGGTTCTGTGTGGTTTACGGGGCTGGGCGAAGATTTCCAAGTAAATGACCTGTTTCAGATCGCTTCAAAACAAGCTAGGGAAGCACAACTGTACTACGGGCGTTTGTTCGCGGTGCGTACGCATCCTGCCACATGTCGATTTTTCGCACGCCTGTAGTTTCAGCCGCACATGTACGGCAGCGTAAGACCTGCGTAC
Organism: Dendropsophus ebraccatus; assembly: GCF_027789765.1. Classification (NCBI taxonomy): domain Eukaryota; kingdom Metazoa; phylum Chordata; class Amphibia; order Anura; family Hylidae; genus Dendropsophus; species Dendropsophus ebraccatus. The sequence continues at coordinate 37,251,027 of NC_091458.1, read as the reverse complement.
GGATTCGTACGCAGTGTGAACATAGCCTAAGCCTAGAGGATGAATCTGGCATAACAGGACTGGGTCTGATGGCTAGAATGGACCGAGGTGCACTATCTATAGACAGCAAGGCAGCTGGACGTGGTGGCATCTGTAATGTGAGTTACAGACAGAGTTATAGACAGAGGCACATTCCCCTGTCTCCATTGTCACCAGTGCTCAAATATCACCAAGGGTCCCTATGCCACTCATCCCCACACAGGCAAGAAATTCAAAATAAACGGCTTCCATACATGCAATAGTAGCTACGTGGTCTACCTCATCAAGTGCCCCTGCGGCTTAGGTTATGCATTTCCCAACACAAATCAACCATTAGATGTTCTCGCACCCTGCTACCTATACCAGCCCACTTCGCCTCAGCCAAACACAATATCTCCCAACTGCGCTACCAGGTATTAGAACAGATTCCCTCGGCACGCCAAGGGGGCAACCGGATCCAGAGACTGAAGGAACGTGAGGCCTACTGGATCCACACCTTGGGAACACTGGAACCCAATGGACTTAACAGAGAGTACGAACTGATGTATAATTAACCCCTTAAGGACAGAGCCTGAAATGGCCTTAATGACAGAGACAAATTTTATGAATATGACCAGTGTCACTTTATTCATTAATAACTTCGGGATGCTTTTACCTATCCGGCTGATTCTGAGATTGTTTTCTCGTGACATATTGTACTTTACATTTCTGGTAAATTGGAGTCGATACTCATAACAAATCTTTATGAAAAAAAAACCAAATAATGTGAAAAAATGTGAAAAAATGCATTTTTCCAACTTTGAAACTTTTTTGCATATACAGAAAGTGGTTATACCACATAAATTATGTATTAACCCTTAGACGACCCAGGGCGTATAGTTACACCATGGAAGTCTGTCCCCAGACGACCTAGGGCGTAACTGTACGCCCTGGGTGTTTCTCCGGCTATGAAGCGTGCTCCGGAGCGGAGCGCGCTTCACAGCAGGTGGGGGCCGGCTGCAATCAGCAGCCGGGACCTCACCGGTAATGACACGCTGCAGCGATCGCGCTGCCGCGTGTCATTAACTCCTTAAACGCCGCGATCGCGGCGTGACCGCAGCGTTTGAGTGTAAGTGACAGGGGGAGTCCCCTGTCACTTACCGATCGGGACCCCCGCAGTGTGACTGCGGGGGTCCCGATCGGTAAAACGGGCCGCCGGAGGTCTCTCACCTGCCTCCGTGCGGTCCGATCGGCGCTCTGGTCACTGATAACACCGATAACGCCGATAACACTGATCAATGCTATGCCTATGGCATAGCATTCATCAGTGTAAAAATCCAAGTAGTGAATGTAAAAGTCCCCCAAAGGGACTTCAAATGTGTAAAAAAAAAAAAGTTAAAAACACTAACACACAACCCCAAAGCCCCTCCCCCAATAAAAGTTGAAATCACCCCCCTTTCCCATTATATAAATAAAACATATAAAAATAAATAAATAGATAAACATATAATATACCGTAGCGTGCGTAATTGTCCGATCTATTAAAATATAACAAGCGTCATTGCGAACGGTAAACGGCGTAGACGAAAAGAGGGAAAAAAGTGCGCGGATTACCGATTTTATGTTACATTATATATATAAAAAAATTAATAAAAAGTGATCAAAACGTCCGATCTTCACAAATATGGTATTAATAAAAACTAGAGATCATGGTGGAAAAAATGACACCCCATACAGCCCCGTAGGTGAAAAAATAAAACCGTTAAAAGCGTCATAATAGTCCCATTTTATTTATAATTAATTGCCAAAAAAAAGGATTTCATTTAAAAAAAATATATAACATTAGAGAATCTGCGTAAACCTGCATATGGTTGTGTTCGTACTGACCTATAGAGTAATGGTATCATGTCGCTTTTACCATATAGTGCATTATGTAGACACAGGAACCCCCCAAACGTTACCATATTGCATTCTTTTTTGCGATTTCACCTATTTATATCTTCATAAATAATATATTTGGGATTCCATCATACATGTTATGGTAAAATGAATGACACCAATACACAGTACAACTATTCCTGTAACAAATAAGCCATTACATGGCCTGTAGATAAAAAACTGAAAGTGCTGGAGCTCTTAGAAGGGGAGGAGGGAAAAACGGAAACACTACGATCAAAATTTGCGCGGTCCACTGGGTCATTTTGGGCCTGGTCCTCAAAGGGTTAAATAGCATTAGCAACATGTCTACTTTATGTTGGCGGCATTTATTAAACTATCTTTCATTTTTTTTAGACGATAGGAAGCTTAAAACATTAGCAGCAAAATTCCAAATTTTCAGTAAAATTTCAAAATCAGATATTTTTAGGGACCTGTTCAGGTTTAAAGTGTATTTGAGGGGCCTGTATGTTAGAAAGCCCCACAAAGCACCCCATTTCAGAAACTGAACCCCCCAAACTCTGCAAAAGCATATCCAGAAAGTGTTTTAACCCTTTAGGGGAGTCACAGAAATAAAAGCTAAGTGTGTAAGGAATTTGAAAATTTTAATTTTCTGTGCAGAGATTTTATTGTAATCCAATATTTTTCATAATTATAAACCTATTACCAGAGAAATGCACCCCAATAATTATTGTCCCGTTTCTGCAGTTTATAGAAATACCCCATATGTGACCCTATTGCGCTATTTGACGCAACCACAAGCCTCAGATATAAAGGAGCGCCTAGTGAATTTCAACGCCTCCGTTATATTTGGTCATTTCTGACTGTACCACTTCAGGTCGGCAGAGGCTCTGGGGTGCCAAAACCTAAAAAACACCCCTAAAGGGACACTATTTAGAAAACTACACCCCTCAAGGAATGTAACAAGGGGTGCGGTGAGCATCTGGACCCCACAGGTGCTTCACAGATTTTCCGAACAATATGGCGTGAAAAAAGAAAAAACATTTTTTACACTAAAACGTTGTTCTAGCCTTCAATTTTTCATTTTCTTAAAGGGATAAGAGGCAAAAAAAGACAAAAAATGTGTAGCGCAGTTTCTCCCGAGTACGGAAATACCCCACATGTGGCGATAAAGCGCCAAGGGGGCGCAGGACGAGCCTCCAAAGGGAAGGAGCGCCAATTGGCTTTTGGAAGCTGAATTTCACTGAAAAGGATTTCAAGGGCCATGTCGCATTTACAGAGCCCTCGTGCTGCCAAGACACTGGAAACCCCCCACAAGTGACCCCATTCTGGAAACTACACCCCTCAAGGAATCTAACAAGGGGTTCAGTGAGCATATGGACCCCACTGGTGACGGGCACAAATGTGGAACAATGTGACGTGAAAGGGAAAAAGTTCATTTTTTCACTTTCATGGCACAAATGTGCCCGTCATCAAGGGGTCCATATCCTCACTGCACCCCTTGATAGATTCCTTGAAGGGTGCAGTTTCCAGAATGGGGTCACTTGTGGGGGGTTTCCAGTGTTTTGGCAGCACGAGGGCTCTGTAAATGCGACATGGCGTTCATCATCCATTCTAGCCAAATCCAACCTCCAAAGTCCAAATGGCGCTCCTTCCCTTCGGAGGCTTGCCCTGCGCCCACATGGCGCTTTATGTCCACATGTGGGGTATTTACGGACTCGAGGGAAATTGCTCTACACATTTTGTTTTTTTTTTCCTCTTTTAACCCCTTGTGAAAATGATAAATTCAAGGCTAAACCAACATTATAGTGTAAAAAAAATGTAATATTTCATTTTCACGCCAAATTGTTCCACATTTGTGCCCGTCACCAGTGGGTCCATATGCTCACTACACCCCTTGTTACATTCCTTGAGGGGTGCAGTTTCCATAATGGGGTCACTTGTGGGGGGTTTCAACTGTCTTGGCAACACAGGGGCCTTTTGAATGCAACATGGCCCCTCGAAATCCATTCCATCCAAATCCAGCCTTCAAAAACCAAATGGCGCTCCGTCCCTTCGGAGGCTTACCCTGCACCCGCATGGCGCTTTATGTACACATGTGGGGTATTTCCGTACTCAAGGGAAATTGCTCTACACATTAAATGTTTTTTTTTATCTTTTAACCCCTTGTGAAAATGAAAAAATCATGACAAGATTAATGATTTAGAGTAAAAATGTTACAAAAATTACACTAAATGTTGGTCTAGCCTTGATTTTTTTCCATTTCCACAAGGGGTTAAAAAAGAAAATGAACACAAAACGTGTAGGGTAGTTTCCCCTGAGTACGAAAATACCCCACATGTGGGCATAATGTGCCATATTGGCACAGGGCAAGTCACCAAAGGGACAGAGCGCCATTTAGAGGCAGGAATGGAGGATGGAGGCCATGTCGCAATTACAAAGCTCCTGTGCTGCCAGGACAGTAGAAACCCCCGACAAGTGACCCCATTCTGGAAACTACACCCCATAAGGAATCCAACAAGGGGTGCAGTAAGGATATGGACCCCACTGGTGACAGTCACTTACGTAGAACATGTGCCGAGAAAATAAAAAAATTAATTTTTTTTCATTTTCACGTCCCAAATGTGGCCGTCACCAGGGGGCCATATCCCCGCTGCCCCCCTTGTTAGATTCCTTATCGGCTGTAGTTTCCAGAATGGGGTCACTTGTGGGGGGTTTCTACTGTCCTGGCAGCACAGAGGCTTTGTAATTGCATCATGGCCTCCTCTAATGGGAATGGCGGCCATACCTACTTAGCTGGGGAAAAGGGACAATTCTAATTTATTTGGGGGTATTAGGGCAATTATTAGTTTATAAGGTTGAAAATGACAGGTGTCCATCAAACTCAACCTGTGTTGATCCAGAGGAAGGCCAAAACCCCTCGTGAGGCAGACGACAGTAGCCTCATCACTGGGAAAAATTCCTTCCCGACTCCATATTGGCGATCAGAATAATCCCCGGATCAACGTGACCCCTGAAATAGGAATAAGGGACAGAATTTAGATAATGTAGAACCCCGATGACGTGTGGTGCGCCTTGGAGCGATCCAGTATGCAGAGGCCGGGGTGATCAGGACAGGCATCACACTGGAAAATGGTGTCCATCCTGATCCCCCTGTTACCCCACACTCTACACTTCTTCTGGGGTCTCCCGTTCTCCTGTGTGCGGGACGTCACCTGGAAAATGTTGTCCTGGTGCGATACGGGGTCCTTCATATCCAGAAGCGCTGGGTCCGCTCCATGGCTGCTAAATATTAGGGCTCTATTACTGCTTCTGATATTTTCGGATCGTGCCGCAATCTACAGTAGCTCGGGCAGCGAGGGACCGGAAGAGGGGGTGCTGGTATAAAAGTTATCCCCGTACAGGTGGTGACCTTTATCCAGCAGTGGGAAGATCAGTTCCCGGACGATCTTCCCACTTGTTCCGAGGATGGGGGGGGGGCATCTGGGGGCTGCATTCGGGTGTCCCTTCCTACATACACTCTAAGGGTACATGCACACTGCGGAATCGCGACAGATAACCCTTCATGCATTCCACAGCTGGCACCCACCGGCGGAGTGATGCAGGCGCACGTCTCCACACGTGTCATAGACTCCATTCTATGCACGGGCGGATTCCGCTCTCCGTCCAACGTGTTCATTCTTTGGATGGATGACAGATTCCGCCCGTGCATAGAATGGAGTCTATGACACGGGTAGAGACATGCGCCCGCATCAGTCCGCCGGCGGGTGCCAGCTGCAGAATGCACGAAGAGTTATCCTTTGCCATTCCGCAGTGTGCACGTACCCTAAATCTGTAAGTGTACCCTGAGGTACGCTCACACAGTTTGTAGAATTTCACTCCATACCGTCATCTCTTATTGGGACGGTACTGGCGGAAAAGACGTGTCTGGGGGGCAGCGTACGCTACGCTACCCCCAGACACGTCACTGGATGATCAGGATGATGAGGATGAATGGAGGAAAGAAGGATCCCCCATTCATCCTTACTGGCTGTTTCGGTGTCGGAGGCAATAATAACATATCCCTCTGACGCCGAAAACACCCTGGGGGTCATCTTTATATGGGGATTGGTATATGGGGTATGTAGTGGTGTAGTGTCAAACTTTATTCAATGTAGTGTGGTGTAATGTAGTGTTTTTTACGTGTTTTTTTACAGTAAGTATAAAAAAAAAACTACGCCAACAAAGGAGTTGCTGATAAATGCCGCACTTATGTGCGGCACTTATCAGCAGACCGTGGCAGTAGAATATAGAAAAAAAACACCCTACGCCAAAAAGGAGGAGTTGCTGATTAGCAGCGCACTTTCGTGCGATGCTGATCAACACTCAGTGGCGATAGGGTGCGGAAAATAGAAAAAAAAAAATTTGAAAAAAAACCCAAAACTTTTTCTACATTCTGAACATCCCTGTAGCTGCTGATAAGTGTATTACACATATCAGCCGCTAGAGGGCAGCAGAGCGCAAAATACGGAAAAAGCCGACGCTGGAGCCGAAAATAGCCGAGAGAAGCCGAACGTGACGTCACGGAGGAAGCCGAAGACCCGAACGAACACGAGGACGCCGCGAACCCGGAAGACGCCGATCAGGAGCCCGGGACAGGTGAGTAATGTACAAATACCTGCTCTGGACCCCTAGGCTACCTAGCTGAGGGGTCCAGGGCAGGTATTTACTATTTTGTAGGACTCTGATCGCCGTGCCACCGGCCCGATCGCCGTGAACGGCCGGCCGGTACCTGACAGCCGTTCACGGCGATCGGGCCGGTGGCACGGTGACCACCATTACTTTTTACAGTAATGGAGGTCGGTGCCGTCCTCGGAAAGGGTCCGATCACCGCTATTGGCTGATCTGAATTGATCAGCCTATAGCGGCGATCGTAAGCACGGGGGGTGTTAACCACCCCCCGTGCCGTGAAGCTAAGATGGCCTGCTATGATTTATAGCAGGCCATCTTCCCCGATCGCTGTGTGCGAACACGCAGCGATCGGGGAAACATCGGGCGTAAATTTACGCCCTGATGCGCCAAGTACCAGGGCGGGAGGGCGTAAGTTTACGCCCGATGTCGTTAAGGGGTTAATCTGTAGAAGGTCAATCCTCTGATCTCCGCCTACACTTTGGAGACTTCGATCCTACTGTATATACATTATTTCATGATTATACGATTTATGCTTTATCTAGGATGTGTTACCCTGTTTAGTAACACATCCCTGCGTTTCAACATGATCTAATATCTTTATACCTCCTCACAGGTCTGACCCATGCCCGCTCCCGCAACTGACAGGTAGTATGGACAGTGCATAGCCTGACAGCTCCTTTTTGTTATCCTTCTCCCTCTTTTACTTCCGTATATTTCCCAACCCCTCGTCTCCTCTTGTTTCCTCTCCCCCTTCTTACTGACACTATCCTCCTCTTTCTCTGCACAGATAACTCATCATCCCACATACATTTGCATGGACATCTCCATCCACCATGCTTCATCCCGCCCTCATCCTCCACACTTAGCTACTATCCCACTCCTTGAGACGCCACTGGACCCCCTTTGTAGCTCACTTCCCCGCCTCTACCATACACATCCTTATTATATTACCCATTCTAGTGCCCCACTCTATTCTAATCCGTCCCGGCCAGCATCATCGTATCCCTCCTCCTATTCCGCCCCATCCCGCCCTCCATACTCACATCACGGAGCGCCATCCAATCACGCTCCTCTTCTGCCCTACGTCACGTAGTTCCACCCCTGACCCACCGCGCATGCGCCCCGCATATATATAGCGGTCCGGCGCATCAGCGCCTACGTCATCATCCCGCGACTCAGCCTCGCAGAACCGCCAACACCACACCGGACCACCGCCTGGGTAACTACCTCTCTTCGCCCATCCTCCCCAGTTACATTGGTCACTATTGCTCACCTCCTTCTCCCCCTTACAGTCTTGCCATCCGGCGCCTCATCCCTCGCATTGATAGTGTGGAAATCTACAGCTCACCCGGATACGCTCCTCCAGGGTAAATATTTACCCCAGCTCTACCCATCTACCTTTTTCCCCCTTCCCCCCCCCCTTTCCCCCCTCATTAAAGATCATACCTCATCTCCCTTAGCAGGCGCAGCCTTGCCAGCACATCTTCAACTTCAGTTCTCGTTGACATCCACTTTACAGGTACTCCCTCTACTTCTTCTTCTTTACATTCCTCTCATCTCTCCCCCCCTGGACTGTAGTACCTTGACCCTGCACTGTCCTACTCCGTACTAATACCACTATGTAAGAATATGTCTGGACATGTACATATTACTAATCTGTACATATGTTTTCTCTATAGCCATGGATTTCACCACTGCTCTCTCCACTCATCCCCAAGCATAGAATCACCATTGAGTCCATTTGTTGTATTTATGTCTTTCATACCCTGTTTATAGATCACGATATACCTCCCACCTCATTTGCTATGTGCCCACGGGGTTCTTCTCCCATATCCCTTGTACTATGTACACTGTTATTATGAATTGTGTATCATATCTACCTTATTCTAGCACCATAACATAATGTTTATCTCTGTATTTCATGTTCATAGACTCCTTGAGAAAGGTGCCTTCACCGAAACGTCGGGATATGTCTGTGTTTACCATTGTTACGCAATAAATAATCCACCAAAGCACTTGCAATTGATTACTCGAGACTACCTTGTCCTTAATTTCACATTATGGAATCAGTGGATTACTATCTATACTAGATTTAATCTTTTCCACCTGTATACATTACTGAGTGATACTCCTTCCTCTTACAATTGTAATGTGAGTTATGTTACGCATTTCTTTTTTTAATTTTAAACTGTGTAACTTGATAGTAAGGCATACAGCATAGGCCTCCTTCTTCCCATTTACCTAATTCCTACAAACTACATCGGGGACCTAGGACTCCTGTTATTTTGACAGAGGTCCCTGTTCCTGCACAGTAAGCAGGAGATACCTTAGTACAGCACTCAAGCAGCTCCTATAAAGAATGAATGTAATAGAGGCATGCATGTATGACAGCTCAGTTCAAAAGAAAGACTCAGGCTGCTGTTCCTGAAATTAAGGGGAGGGGGTCCCAGTGGTTGGGGCACCTCATATGACATGACTCTATGATATAATTACCCTCTATTACATGGAATAAGTGATTTAATGTTTCATCTGTCTTTGTCAGGATGGAACTGTCCAGAGCAGATGCAAACTTCCATAGCAAAACTTTTCCTAACACAGACAGATGTGGCAGCAGAGAGCACTGCATACAGCAGTCAAAAAGTATTGGAAAGACTGTTTTTCTTTATATGTAGAAGTAATTTACAAATCCATATACCTTTTTGGCACCAGTTGATTCGAAAATATTTTTTTAACCTGGAATATTTATGTTCACACTATGTAAAAACAACAGCCGTATTTCATAACAACGGCCATTGTTGTGCAACATCGGCCATTGTTATTAAATACGTTCACACACTGTATCTTTTGTTTTCAGTATGGCCGTTGTTGCAATCGGCAACAACGGCCGTACTTTTTACGAATAGATACGTGTCCTGTTTCTTTATGGGATCCTGTTCAGAGCGTATACAGATAGTATACACTGCATCCGGGATCCCTCGCGGCACCAGAAAGAACTGACAAGTCCGTTTTCTGCGGCCGCTATTCAGTGAATAGCAGCCGTAGAAAACCATGTCAGTGCACACTATGAAGCGAGCAGCTGCGGCCGCAAGCTTCATAGTGTGCTTTTGGGAGTTCTGATGCGGGCGCGCACGGATGCGCCCGCATCAGAACTCTGCGGCTTGAAAGATCGGCTTCAAAGTACTGCAGTATCGGCCGGGATGATCTTTTCAGAGACCGGCCGCTCTCTTACGCCATGTTAACATAGCCTAAAGGAACAAAAACATTACAGGAAGTAATTATGCCACAGAGGAGGAGCATAACTGAAAGAACACCAAGCAGAGAGGTCATGCACGGCCATACACTAGGCATAACCCAGATTGTCAGTCTTTCCTGGAGTGTTCCTTTAACATTAAGAATGCCCAGACATTTACCGTGCAATCTGTTTACATGGTTGCAAATAAAAGGAAAATTGAAACCTTGTGTTTTCTGCTTTCTCCTCTTCTGCATGGAGTGACACTATGCAGACCATTTTATTTGCTTAGATTATTGCATCCCTAGAGGTCCATTTCTTTTTGAACAGCTGCTTAGTTGTACATTACATAAGAGCATTATGCTGGGGAGAACGCATTAAACAAGAGCCAAAGCACCTCTCTGTTTTGTCTCATATTCCCCACACCAAAAACATTTCCACAATCTCTCGATCAGCTCATTTCTATGTCATTAGACACAATCTCCATCTGCCTTTTAGTCACTCCGTGACATACCACGATGTGTTCAACCAGTTTTAATGAGCAAAGAAATTTACTTTGGAAGTTCTGTTTCGTACGAGTCCAGTTTTACGGGTAATTAGTCGCATGTAAAATATTCAGAAGCAACAGGGAGGCATGAGACACTATATCGGCCGTGATGGTATGGAGGTCAATGAAGACCCAGAGGCAGCGCAGACCTAAAGGGCTTCCTGAACGTCTCTTGGGGATGCTTCTATGAATGGCAGAACCACCTATGAAGTTGTTCACCATTAAAGTCTATTCAATATTTCTTCATTTCCTTCATGGAAAATAAAATATATGATTCCAATGTTAAGAGACACAGCAGTTCTTCTCCTCCAGGCAACGTTTCCATACAGTACAGATAATTCATGAAATCATCTAAGAAGAAGCAAAGGGTGAACGTCTATACACCAGGCCCCTGCAAGATCCGAGCTGTACAGGGCCATACCGCAGCAATATTACTCAAATGAAAGTAATTTTGAGGCTTTGTTCACACACTATGTGGAATTTACTATCCACTTTGCACTAAAAAACAATGAGGGAGATTTAGCAAACGGGTGTAAAGTAGAACTGGCTCAGTTGCCCCCGGCAACGAATCAGATTCCACCTTTCATTCCTTACAGACTCTTTGGAAAATGAAAGGTGGAATCTGATTGGTTGCTAGGGGCAACTGAGCCAGTTTCACTTTACACCATGTTTGATAAATCTCCCTCATTGTCTGCTATTGTAAAACTCAACTATTCATCTAATTACTGGCACGTTTTTGGTCCATAGTTTGGTGAAAATCATATTCCATTCTCAAGTTAAATAGTTATACTTGTAGGTCTTGTCAAATTAAATATTTTTGCATAAACATTGATTTAGCACACTTGTCTCCTCCTGATATGCCACTCTTTCCCTCCTACGATAGTTCATTGTCTAAGTAACCAACCACTACTTCGCTGCAAAAGCAGTGATCTGGCTGGTGTATACATAGCCATAATGTCTACTGTATGTATAGAGATGTTCACACAGTGTAAAAGAAAAACAGCCAGATCACTGCTTTTAGAGCAGAGTGGTGGTCGGTAACCTAGACAACAAGCTGTGAACAATGGGAGGGGGGAAAAAAAAAAGCAGCATATCAGGAGAAGGAGAAAAGTTTGCTAGATGAATGTATTTACAAAAATGTTTACGATTTACTTGTATAACAATATTAGCTGAGAAGGAAACAAAGAAACTTATCAGCAGAATACATGATTTGCAGGCAAGCATCTCTACATATTGAACCAACTTTATTAACAACCTTGTCCAAAAATAGTAAAAATTGGGATTACCACTTGGAAGCCGTAATACTGCAGGTAATAGGTAATTTCAGCCATTGTGTTTTGGAACTCAAGAATACCTGTAAGTATTTACAAACAGATAAAACCTTTTTGCATTTTTTGCTTTTTATGCACATTTTTTATTTAATGGAGCTTTTTGGAGCTTTCTCAGTCATTTTTATAGATGTTTTACAGGCATTTTTTACATATTTTATACAAATCAGGTGCCTGTGAGTTTTAAGTAGTTTTACACATGTACACGCAATAACACGCCAACATGTTAAAACAATCACAAAAAATGTGCGAAACTGTTAAAAAATCTATGAGGGAATTTATTGTTCATTTTACCAGAAAACCAGTGTACAAAAGTTGACAATTTTTGCACAATGCTTTAAAGATTTTGTGCAAAACACAAGTCACAAATTACTGATTGCTTAAAAAATTTGCACCAATTGTACACTAAAACTATTGTGCTATTGGGATTAGAATAAAAATTTGATTTGGGGAAGCTGTTTGTGTCAGTAGCGGTGCAGCTGTGGCACAGTGTGATAACTGTCAATCACCACTCGTTCTACTACAGTGGGTCATGGCTGCAGGCACAGACAGCTCTATCATGTGTAATTCTAACATGCATTAGAATAGGCACAAGGGGCAGCTCAGTATAGCTAGTGATATGTAACTGTGCTGGAACCAGGGCTTGTACAGACCTCAAGTTCTCAATAAAGGCCTTGGTGGCAGCAGAGTGGCTGTGTCTCCCCTTACTGCTGCCAGTCAATGTAAAAAAAAAATAATTTAATTTTTTTTTTTTTTTTTTGAATACCCAAAAAAGAAGTTTATTAGCTAGTGCAGAGTATCTCTCTCTCTGGAGCACCCAATATGTCCATACATCACATGAACACACCTGTTTATTTCAGAGAGAACTGTGTAATACCTCATTTGCCCAGTGGTGGTGCTGCATAGTAACAGAACACTGATTACCATGACTGCTGGGGCAGCCTTTATAATTTTTTTGGTTTAATGTAATTATAACTTTTTAGAATGTACAATGGAATACGATAAATGTGTACGGGATAAAAATGTAGGCCTGTCCACTGAATTCCCATTCATAGCTGTAACAGACTTTTTCTAGATCTAATAATAGTCTGAAGCAATGTTTGATCCAACAAGACATTTTGCTGTACACAAACATTTTGTGTTTTTGTGAATGTCAACCAAATAGATTCCTGTCATAATAACGCTACAGGCTCCAGAGTCCAGTTATTCCGGGAGCCGCTGTTCACAGAAGTGACAGCAATGTAGAACAAGACCACTGTGAATTTACAGGAGCGCGGCGGCAGATTAAGCAGTTCACACCTACGTCTGGAGATGTCACTATGCAGCAGTGCCATGACATCGACCACGGGTTGCCACAGGGAGCAGGAATACAGTAAATCAGCGGCCCTCCAGCTGTTGCAAAACTACAATTCCCATCATGATGGGAGTTGTAGTTTTGCAACAGCTGGAGGGCCGCAGGTTCCCCATCCTTGCAGTAAATAAAGGTGATACCAGCAGACTATAGAAATAGACACATAGCATAGAATCTTAGGGGGAGATTGGAGAACCAATCTGGCCCAGTCTCATATATTCTATGAAGTAGATCCTGTTCACAAGATCACAATTCAATCCTACATCTAAGTATTCAAGGTCTATATGATGGAATTACTGTCAGAACCAACTAGCTGTACACAAGGGGGAGATTTATCAAACATGGTGTAAAGTGAAACTGACTCAGTTGCCCCTAGCAACCAATCAGATTCCACCTTTCATTCCTCACAGACTCTTTGGAAAATGAAAGGTGGAATCTGATTGGTTGCTAGGGGCAACTGAGCCAGTTTCACTTTACATCATCTATATCATAAAAATCAAAGTCTGTCTGTCTGTCTGTCTGTCTATCTGTCCGTCTGTCCCATATAGACTTCCAAACGCCTGAAACGTTTGACCTCAAATTTGGCACACAGATACATTGGGTGCCCGGGAAAGTTTTAGCGAAGGTCCCGTCCCCGCCAGATGTACAGGAGAGGAGGGAGATGCAGAAAAGCGGCGCCCCATAGAGATGAATTGGAAAATCTCCACACTGCACACACATAATTAGCTGCAGCTGCCCAGAGAAAACGGCAGTTGGAGCCTTAGCAACCAATAGGATTACTGCTTTTATTTTCACAGAGAGCAATGGTTGCTAGGGAAACTGCCTCACAACATCCACAGTAATAAGTGGTAGAACCCCTACTCCATCTATACAGTACATGTATACAGGACCCCCTACTCCATCTATACAGTACATGTATACAGGACCCCCTACTCCATCTATACAGTACATGTATACAGAGCCCCCTACTCCATCTATACAGTACATGTATACAGGGCCCCCTACTCCATCTATACAGTACATGTATACAGGGCCCCCCTACTCCATCTATACAGTACATGTATATACAGGACCCCCTACTCCATCTATACAGTACATGTAACAGGAAACTACAGGTATACAGGACCCCCTACTCCATCTATACAGTACATGTATACAGGACCCCCTACTCCATCTATATAGTACATGTATACAGGGCCCCCTACTCCGTCTAAACAGTACATGTTTACAGGAAACTACAGGTATACAGGACCCCCTACTCCATCTATACAGTACATGTATACAGGACCCCCTACTCATCTATACAGAACATGTATACAGGACCCCCTACTCCATCTATACAGTACATGTATATACAGGACCCCCTACTCAATCTATACAGTACATGTATACAGGAAACTACAGGTATACAGGACCCCCTACTCCATCTATACAGTACATGTATACAGGACCCCCTACTCCATCTATATAGTACATGTATACAGGGCCGTCTACTCCGTCTACTCAGTCTATACAGTACATGTATACAGGAAACTACAGGTATACAGGACCCCCTACTCCATCTATACAGTACATGTATACAGGACCCCCTACTCCATCTATACAGTACATGTATACAGGACCCCCTACTCCATCTATACAGTACATGTATACAGGACCCCCTACTCCATCTATACAGTACATGTATACAGGGCCCCCTACTCCATCTATACAGTACATGTATACAGGGCCCCCTACTCCATCAATACAGTACATGTATACAGGGCCCCCTACTCCATCTATACAGTACATGTATACAGGGCCCCCTACTTCATCTATACAGTACATGTATACAGGGCCCCCTACTCCATCTATACAGTACATGTATACAAGACCCCCTACTCCATCTCTACAGTACATGTATACAGGACCCCCTACACCATCTATACAGTACATGTATACAGGGCCCCCTACTCCATCTATACAGTACATGTATACAGGGCAGTATTACCAGCTGCTTCTGCCCTAAGCACTAAACCTGAAGATGCCCCATCCTCACTCACCAATTAGCATCAGGATTGGTAGGTAAAAGCTCCAGACATCACATTTAACACCGCCACACCAGACATGACCAATACCGCCATACTGTGACTGGATAACACCGCTATACCAGACCTGACCAATACCGCCATACTGTGACTGGATAACACTGTCATAACACACCTGACCAATACCACCATACTGTGACTGGATAACACTGCCACACCAGACCTGACCAATACCGCCTTTCTGTGACTGGATAACACTGCCACACCAGACTTGACCAATACCGCCACACTGTGACTGGGTAACACCTCCACACCAGACCTGACCAATACCACCATACTGTGACTGGATAACACCGCCATACCAGACCTGACCAATTCCGCCTTACTGTGACTGGATAACACCTCCATACCAGACCTGACCAATACCGCCATACTGTGACTGGATAACACTGTCACACAACACCTGACCAATACCGCCTTACTGTGACTGGATAACACTGCCACACCAGACCTGACCAATACCGCCTTACTGTGACTGGATAACACTGCCACACCAGACTTGACCAATACCGCCACACTGTGACTGGGTAACACCTCCACACCAGACCTGACCAATACCACCATACTGTGACTGGATAACACCGCCATACCAGACCTGACCAATTCCACCATACTGTGACTGGGTAACACCTCCGTACCAGACCTGACCATACCGCCACACTGTGACTGGATAACACCGCCACACCAGACCTGACCAATACCGCCTTACTGTGACTGGATAACACCTCCATACCAGACCTGACCAATACCGCCATACTATGACTGGATATCACTGCCATACCAGACCTAACCAATACCGCCATACTGTGACTGGATAATACCTCCATACCAGACCTGACCAATACCGCCTTACTGTGACTGGATAAAACTGTCACACAACACCTGACTAATACTGCCATACTGTGACTGGATAACACTGCCATACCAGACCTGACCAATACCGCCATACTGTGAATGGATAACACCTCCATACCAGACCTGACCAATACCGCCATACTGTGACTGGATAATACCTCCATACCAGACCTGACCAATACCGCCATACTGTGACTGGATAACACTGCCACACCAGACCTGACCAATTTCACCATACTGTGACTGGGTAACACCTCCATACCAGACCTGACCAATACCGCCACACTGTGACTGGATAACGCCGGCACACCAGACCTGATCAATACCGCCATACTGTGACTGGGTAACACTGCTATACCAGACCTGATCAATACCGCCTTACTGTGACTGGATAACACCTCCATACCAGACCTGACCAATACCGCCATACTGTGACTGGATAACACTGCCACACCAGACCTGACCAATACCGCCACACTGTGACTGGATAATACCTCCATACCAGACCTGACCAATACCGCCATACTGTGACTGGATAACACTGCCATACCAGACCTGACCAATACCGCCATACTGTGACTGGATAACAGCGTCATACCAAACCAAATAACACCGCCACACCAGACCTGACCAATACCGCCACACTGTGACAGGGTAACACTGCCATACCAGACCTTACCAATACCGCCATACTGTGACTGGATGAATCTGCCATACCAGACCTGACCAATACCACCATACTGTGACTGGATAACACTGCCATACCAGACCTGACCAATACCACCACACTGTGACTGGATAACACTGCCATACCAGACCTGACCAATACCGCCATACTGTGACTGGATAACACTGCCATACCAGACCTGACCAATACCGCCATACTGTGACTGGATAACACTGCCATACCAGACCTGACCAATACCACCATACTGTGACTGGATAACACCGCCATACCAGACCTGACCAATACCGCCATACTATGACTGGATAACACTGCCATACCAGACCTGACCAATACCACAATACTGTGACAGGATAACACTGCCACAGCACCTCCACCAACGCTATACTACAGGTATACAGAACCCCAAACTATACACTACAGGTATACAGGACCCCAAAACTATACACTACAGGTATACAGCAACTCCACCAACTATATAATACAGGTATACAGGACCCTCAAACTATACACTAGAGGTATACAGGACCCCGAACTATATACTTCAGGTATACAAGACCTCCACCAACTGTATAGTACAGGTATACAGGACCCCCATACACACTGACACTTTATACCCGGGCAGCGCCGGGTACATTTTCTAGTTTTTAATAAACAGACTGTGAGCAACTCTGTACTAACAGTCTGCCTCCCCTAAACCGCTTGTACCTTCACATAGCTGCTTTTAATCCAAGATCTGTCCTAGGGTCCATTCAGCAGGTGATGCAGTTATTGCCCTAAAAAACTGCTTTTAAAGTTACAGCCCTGTGTCAAAGTGGCGTGGCCTCGAATGTCTGTACCCTAGGCCTGCGATGCATTTGCGCCCCTCCTCCCTGCTCTCCCCATCATTAGGAACGCCTCCAGGCAGGATTTCTCCTATTCATCACTTGTCTGAACACTGCACATGTGCTGGATCATTAAGGCCCATGTGTAGTGTTCAGACAAGTGATGAATAGGAGAAATCCTGCCCGGGGCATTCCTTATGATGAAGAGGGAGGAAAAAAGGAGAGGTGTGGCAGGCCTAGGGCACAGACACTCTAGTGACACGGGGCTGCATGTTTAAAAGTTTTTTTTTAGGACAATAACTGCATCACCTGCCAAATGGACCCCAGGACAGATCTTGGATCAAAAGCAGCTATCCGACAGTGCAAGCAGTTTGGAGGGGGGGGGGGGGGAGAGATTGTAGGTACAGCGTCGCTTTAAATAGAACTCTTTAAAAAAATAATTTTTATTTGCCGAATTACCCCTTTAAGTTCCATCTCCTGTGCTTACTCTTTACTCATCAGCTCTCATCCCTTAACACAGAAGACAGCTCCTGCAAATGTGTCTAATGGCTTATTAGAGCCTGCAGCCTTGTTTTCTTCTCCTTAAAGCTCCATATTTCTTCCGCTCAATGTGATGAATTGTTAAATGGTTCTAATTCTACCCTCTAAGTTAATGTTTTTCTATAGCAGCAAATCTCAGTATTAGTCTACTGCTGCTTCATAGCTACATTAATACATTGGAAAACAGATTAATTCTGGGCTAATACGATCCAGGCTTAAATAACATTATCCCCTCCCCCATAAAAGCCCCTGAGAAATAAGTAAGTTGTTGCTCTATCATTTCGCTGAACGTCCTATATAACAATTATCGAAAAGTAGGATGACAGCTAATATGGCTTCGATAACCATTCCTAGAGGTTTTTTTTTCTAATCTCATCTACTTTCTACAGTTCTGTGTTTGGTATCCTAAAGGGATAATATGGCCTAGGGGTATTTTTACTGATTAGAGTCATATGCTGAAACATCTTGTTTTCTTTCTAATCTGTTTCTACCTCCTGATTCAGGGGAGTATCTAGGATTTATGGGGCCCCATAGCAAGAAACTATACGGGGCCCCATAAATTCTGTACGCCTCCCAGATCCACCTCACCCCAGCCATTCGCCCCCGCCCCCCCCCCCCATATGCATATAGTCACATGACCCAGCGCAGTAACACAGCATTCTTTTCTCCCAGATACCTAGTGCACAAGTGATGTTACATAGGTGCAGGGGGCCGGGGGCCGGGGGCCGGGGGAGGAGGTGCAGGGGACCGATGGTGGCAGTGGCCATGCCCAAGAGTTTAAGAATAAGACTGGTGGCTTACAGCAGGGAAAGGACATAGGTAGGGAGACCCGAAATCGCCACCACACAGGCATGATTGGCTGGTGCAGTGGTAGCAATAGCGCTTCTTTCGTAGCGCTTCCTTAAAGATACCTGACAAAGCACTGCCTTTGGACACTAGTGTAACTGACAGGGAGGGAGCCTATGGCTCCCGCTCTGTCAGTACTGCTTCATTTAACTATAAGCGCTCGTTACTAGCTCTCATAGTTACAGTGCAGGGGGGCAAGCAGGGACTGGGGGTGCTGCGGGGGGCAGCATGAATATATTAATTACCCATCCAGATTGGCACCCAAGGCATCGCCTACCCCTGGCTACCCTTTGTCCTGGCCCTGCATAGTACACACACAAGCACGATACGTATATCAAATACTTAAGGATTTGATGATATCTCTGATTTTATCATTTCCCTGCAACATATATATGATGTATATATATGGTGGTGTCCATGTTGCTATGATATGCTGTGATTGGTGTGATCTGTCACTTGAAAAAACCTTTCGACAAACCTTGCAGATGTAGGTATAAACTTTGCGATGCATGTTTTTCCTTCAAGATTTCAGTGCAGGAGTTCTACTAGTCACTCTTCCATCCTACTTGCGCTCATTGTACTGATAGATCTGTGTAGCAGGCAGATCTCCAGCTCTATGACTCAAAATAAAAACACAACACATTGTAATCAAGTGTCAAAGGGTCCCAATTTTATTTAAAATTACATGACACTAAAAATGGCAGACCCCGGACTCACAAAGAGTCACTCTCCAGCACTCAGGCTAGGAAAAAACCCCTGTGGGGGAAACCTCAAGGGAGTCATGGCTGGAGAGTTGCCCCTCCCCCGGGCTTAGAGGGTAATAACATACTATAAATACAATAAACTGGATGTGAGGGAGATCTGGCTGCAATATCTGTCACCTTATTGATGGCCAGGCGGATGTATCTCTTCTCCCTCACAGATCCAGGTCCATTTCTCAAGAAAATGGAGACTTGATGAAGGGATAGTCTAAAGCAGACCATCCCTTTTCCCCTGCTAGAACCTCCAAATTATATTAAGGGTCAGGGGCAGTAAAGTAGTCAAGCTCAAGGTCCTCTGACGCATCCAAGATGGCACTGATCAGGGGGCGGTGCATTGCTTTATGGAACCTTCTTTATGACATAAGCGCTTGTCATCACAGTGCACGGACACCATGGTTATTGCAGGTAAATACATCTGAGGCATTAACCCATTAATGACTGGCAATGCGCTTTACTGCAGAGGTCACTAAACACACTTGTGACCAAGCAAACAGCTTATGGTTAGGCCACACTAAGAACACTAAATAATATGGTTTGATGTGGCCCATAGCAACCAATCACAGCTCAGCTTTCCTTTCTCAAATTACAGTAAAATAAAAGCTTATCTGTGATCGGTTGCCATGCGCAACTAACCTGCTCATAGCAACCAATGAAAGCTCAGCTTTAATTTTATAAGACCTTGATAAGATATGAAATGTGAGCAGTGATTGGTTGATCAGACTGTTTTGTCTCTGGCAGGTTGATAAAGCTGCTCTATTGCTGTAAAGTTTATTATGATGATGATGACTGAAAACACATGACATGAGGCTTCCCAATAATGCTTTGCAGTCAGCCCTTCCTCCATATGTTCCAACTTTTTGGAGGGACACTTGTGGTTCACAGACATTTCTATACACTACAATTCCCAGCATTTCCTGTCACTCAGTTTAGAATCCACTGGTATACAGTTATATATGGCGGATCTGTTAACATGAAGGAGACTGCTGACAATCTGATGTAATTGTATGCTGAAAGGGCTGCCAAAGAGTATTATAAATGAAGCTGTTGAAATGAATAGACAAGGAGGGGATCCCTACCTGGATATGTATGATGCGATTTGGTTGGTGAACTCCCAAGTCTCCCAATAAGTTCACCAATCAAAATGCATGTTAAAAACGCAACAGATATCCGCATTGTGTGAACACAGCCTTCTCCCAGAAACAGCTCCGATCCTGTCTATAGTGTAGCTCTTCCTTAATTATATCTACATTGCTCCTCCAGCTGCAATGTCACGTACTCGGCTGATGGATCGCCTGCTCAGCCAATCACAGATTGGGGATGGACACCTCTGCAGTCATTGACTGGCCGAGCAGGCAATCCATTAGCCGAGTATGTGACATTGCAGCTAAAGGAGCTAGAGCCATGAAACACACAGAACTCGGTTGAAAATTACTGAAAATGACTGAGTATGTAAGTTAAAGGGGAACTCCAGGTAGAGGTTAAAAAAATGAAACTTCTGCAGAAGCATGATGCATCACTTACCTATCTATTCATTTTAAACGTACCAAAAATCCATTTGTTTTGGGGGTTTTGTTCTGTTTTGTGTTTCTGCACTTCCTGGTTTATCAGTTGTACACAGTACTACAGGTTCCAGAATGCACTGCTTTCCCTCTGTTCATCACAGTCCTCCACCCTGCCTATTCCCCGCCCAAAGCTGTTGCAGAACATCTAGGCTGTGTTCACACACTGCAGTTCCATTGTGTTACTGAATTATATGCAGTAATTTATGATTTTATTGTGGTCCCACCGACCCAGCACGCTGTAGTCTCTACCTGTAACACCACACAGCATGCTGTATTCTCTACCTGTAACACCACACAGCACACTGTATTCTCTATCTGTAACACCACACAGCATGCTGTATTCTCTACCTGTAACACCACACAGCACTGTATTCTGAACTTGCAACACCACACAGCACGCTGTATTCTCTACATGTACCACAACACAGCACGCTGTATTCTCTACCTCTAACACCACACAGCACACTGTATTCTGTACCTGTAACACCACACAGCACACTGTATTCTGTACCTGTAACACCACACAGCACACTGTATTCTCTACCTGTAACACCACACAGCACTGTATTCTGAACCTGTAACACCACACAGCACGCTGTATTCTCTACATGTAACACCACACAGCATGCTGTATTCTCTACCTCTAACACCACACAGCACACTGTATTCTCTACCTGTAACACCACACAGCACACTGTATTCTCTACCTGTAACACCACACAGCACACTGTATTCTCTACCTGTAACACCACACAGCACGCTGTATTCTCTACCTGTAACACCACACAGCACGCTGTATTCTCTACCTGTAACACCACACAGCACACAGTATTCTCTACCTGTAACAGCACACTGTATTCTCTACCTGTAACACCACACAGCACACTGTATTCTCTACCTGTAACAGCACACTGTATTCTCTACCTGTAACACCACACAGCATGCTGTATTCTCTACCTGTAACACCACACAGCATGCTGTATTCTCTACCTGTACCACCATACTGCACGCTGTATTCCCTACCTGTAGCACCACACAGCACTGTATTCTCTACCTGTAACACCACACAGCACACTGTATTCTCTACCTGTACCACCATACAGCACACGGTATTCTCTACCTATAACACCACACAGCACGCTGTATTCTCTACCTGTAACACCACACAGCACACGGTATTCTCTACCTATAACACCACACAGCACGCTGTATTCTCTACCTGTAACACCACACAGCACGCTGTATTCTCTACCTGTAACACCACACAACATGCTGTATTCTCTACCTGTAACACCACACAGCACGCTGTATTCTCTGCCTGTAACATCACACAGCACACTGTATCCTCTACTTGTAATGCTGATATCGGAATAAAGAACTTTTTGAATATTTTTTATTTTCATTTTATTTCCACATATTATGATCAAGCATCTTTTATCTTTGAAGTCGAGCCCCACAATAAGGCTCTGATCCTCTCTGCCCTTTAGCATAATTTACTTGTGTTATTGCATCATTTTTGTGAATACGCTGCAGTACTGCAATGAAACTCCGACATGTGTTAACACAGCTCTAATTTCACTGCACACTTCTGCACAATTAGAGAAATCAATGCAACACCTGCTTCTGGTCAGTCAGAGATGGTGAATCACTCAGGGGATTGGGAGATCCAGCTGCGCCTCCTGTGACATTACGCCCTGCCCCCTGTCTGCATCATCAGCCTGATCTCAGCAAACACACACAATGTGAGGCAGAGGCATGGAAGATTTGTCTCCTAAAGAGAAGAGCAGAATTAGCAGGAGACAATGTGGATTTGCACAGGGGCCATTTTTTTTTTTCACTTCCTGGATTTCTATCAGCTACCAGTGCGGCAGAACCGTACAGATACAGTAATACATTGTATAGACACATATATTTAACTTTTAACGTACTTTTAATAGAAAACAAGTTCTTCTTATCGGGAGTTCCCTTTTAACTCCCCACCGACAGAAGCATACATCACCTCCTCTCCGCACCGACTTGCTTTAGGGGTTATCGGCTGTACATCCCGCTTAGCCAATCAGTGGCTGTGGCGGGGCAGTGCACTGATTGGTTGAGCGGGACGAGCAGATGCCGGGAGCCCCTGAAGCAAGTTGGGTGGAGAACAGGTGGTGTATGCTCCGGCCGGCAGGGAGTTAACTTACATACAGCAGGATGTCAGTCCCGCTGCAAGTATGTATTCTCATAGGGATGAACAGGCACTGGATCCACAGGGGATTTTGCTGCATATTTGCAGCATGAAATCCGCTGCGGATCCGGTGTGTGGCTTCTCCAAGCTCCTGAATAGCTACAAACTAAAAAATCTCCTCTCTCCTCCCTTTATGCCTAATCAACACCTGAGTCCTCAGCTGGTTTAGTGTTGGAGAGGGAGTTACAAGTGAGTGCACATAACATGTACATACATATTATATACAAA
This sequence comes from Dendropsophus ebraccatus, assembly GCF_027789765.1. Classification (NCBI taxonomy): domain Eukaryota; kingdom Metazoa; phylum Chordata; class Amphibia; order Anura; family Hylidae; genus Dendropsophus; species Dendropsophus ebraccatus. The sequence continues at coordinate 37,227,396 of NC_091458.1, read as the reverse complement.
TATGCCCAATACATACACAGATATAAAGAAATGCACATTACCTATATCAATACATAGTACATACACCATACACAGATATAAAGAAATTACTTATATGCATAAATAGTACCCACATACACATGCAGAATACACACATCTGCACATCCAAACAAATGCACATCACATATACGCATAGAAAGTACTCACACACACACATACACTTCATGTCCACAAACACAAAATTACCTCTGGTACAGGAAAGCACCAGGTACAGCTCACATGTTGTTAGATTTTCAGCCCTAGGGCCACATTATACAGGCTGCAGCCCCTCTCCCTCCTCCCCTCCTGTGTCCCTACTGCCAGCAGCAGCACATAGAGCAGATGGAGGCATCCTGAGAGGAGGAGGTGGGGGAGGGTCCCAGGGGAGAGGAGAGGGACTGCGTTAAATCTGCACTTTACATGCTGCTGCCTGTCACCCCAGTCACTCAATCCCTTTCTGGTAAGTGAGCAGACAGTGCCGCTAGTACCACGGAGGCAGAACACATTTCTTTCCCCATGGGCCCCATAGCAGTTGCGTGGTCTGCCTCCATGGTAGCTACGCCACTGTCCTGATTATCATTGTTAACATTTTTGTACGTTGTTATGGCAGCTGCCATCTTACCTAAGCTGTATTAAACAGAATTTAAAGATATGCTTTACAGCAAGTAGGGACATAGGTAGCAATAGACACAAATAAGGTTGGGCACCTATTGTTATTTCAATCTACTGGTATCACCCATTTGTAAATCGGCATACAACTTTTCTTTTTGGCACATCTCTATCTACTGGAGTCATCTGTTACTGTAATGCTGTAGAGATCAGTTTCTAGTAGCCTCCTCCTTATCACCACAGACAGAGCAGGAATAATGTTGAGTGAGCATGCTTGGTCATGGGTACTACTCAGGCAAGCATCGGGTGCTTGAATGAGCTTGACCAAGCACCTCATGGTGCAGTATTAAATATTCATGTTACTGTACTGACACAGTGCGTCGGAACCCTTGGGATCATCTATATATGTGGACAGGGGATAACGTCAGATTGGAATATCCAATTAAAACATTATCCATGCAGGCGCCATTAATGCATTTCCAGCAATAGTTGGATGTTTAGTGCATGTATATTAGAGTTATTTCTGCATTCCCCCTGTAAGTTGCGTGCATTTTTACATATATCAGTTGTTAAGCTGTTCTGCTACTTCCAGCATGTAACCATAGCCCTGCCCGAACCACAGACAGATTGCAATTTCCAGCAGTCAATTGAAAGTTACTGTTGTAATAAAGAAGCAGAAACATTGAGATGTGCTCAACACAAACCGGAATGAGCAATAGCCACTTTATCTAGTATAGTATCTCTAAGCTCCATGTTATAAACAGGTCACGCCTTGCATACAGCCTTAGGGCCCTATTCCACCGGACGATTATCGTTTGCATAATCGTTAACGATTAACGTTCTCAAACGACCGCTATTGCGAAAGACCTGAAAACGTTCACTCATTTCCATGGAACGATAATCGTTACTTATGATCGTAATTGCGATCGTTTTTCTTCGCTATTTATTCGCTATTGCGTTCGTTTTTATTGCGAATGACCAAATGATGTCTTATTCAATGCGAACGATTTGCGAACGTTTTGCGAACGAGCAACGATAAAAATAGGTCCAGGTCTTATAAAGCGATCAACGATTTCTCGTTCGGTCGTTAATCGTTAACTGCATTTCAACCGAACGATTATCGTTTAGATTCGAACGATTTAACGATAATCTGAACGATAATCGTCCGGTGGAGTAGGGCCCTTAGGCTATGTTCACACTGCGTACGAATCCGTACGCAGTTCTTACGCCGCCGTACATGTGCGGCTGAAACTACTTCAGCTTGCCTAGCTTGTTTCGAAGCAATCTGAGGTCATTTACTTGGAAATCTTCGCCCAGCCCCGTCAACCACACAGAACCTTTTGGATCGAAAAATCAAGTTCAATTTGGCTGAAATAAGTACTTCGTACGGGACCGCTTGGAAATCCACGGCCGTGAGTTTCAACATTTCCGTCCTCAAACAATGGTCTTGTTCATTTTTCACGGCGCCGTATACGATCCGGCCGTAAACTCATACGTAGTGTGCACTGTGCGGGCGTATATCGTATACTTTCAAGCGAACGCATCAACCTCAAAACTACGTGCGTATATTCGCGGTTCGCACTACGGACGGATTCATACGCAGTGTGAACATAGCCTTATACAAAGAAGGCTCAAGGAAGCAGTCTAGGTTTATTTTTTTCTATAGTTGCCTCCTCTGCAGACTGGCACATATACTTACTAATGGTGATCATTGTCATATAGTGCAGCTTCGTTCTGGTCCTGTGGCACCACGGATCCCATTGACGCCCACGTGACCTCTTCAGCTTTGCAGCTCAGGAGGCCAGAAGTCAGAGTCTCCAATACATCTCTGTGAGAGCGCTCTCATAGAGATGTATAGGAGACCCTGACTTCAGGCCTTCGATAAAGCTGTAGAAAGAAGAAGGGTCAGAAGAGCTGTGACTGGACTGGAACGAAGCCGCGCCGTGGGACACTGATCATCATTGGTAAGTATATGTGCCAGCCTGCAGTGGGGGGGGGGCTGCCTTAGGGGGATGCTTAAAGAGAACCAATCAGCCCAATTGGGCTGATATGGTTCCCAGGAGTGCTGTATAAAGCTCCTGCAGCAGCCGCGGCACGTACCCGCCGCGGCTGCAGCAGGAGCTTTATAGCGGAGACACGGATGGGACGGGGACACGGACACGGACGGGGAAGTAGTCATCTGGGCGGCTCCCCTCCTGTGTCTAGTGACTAGACATGGGCAGGGAGCCGCCCAGATGACTACTTCCCCGCCCGTGTCTGTCACACGCCCAGAGAATAAAACTCTTTTTCCTTGGTTTTTGCCTTTTTTTTATTGAATTGACTTATATGGCCACTTAATATGGTGGTTTTGGTGGTCTCCCTACAGGAACCACCCCTTGGCAGGGTCCTTTCAGGAGCGATATATGGCTAGTCCTGTGTTTCAAGACTCTTCAATGAGGCTCCACGGGCTCTTTTGCTTATTCATGTTTAAAGGATTCAGAGAGCAGAGACATCACTGTCAAATCAACCGGTGCCAGAAAGTGCCAGAGATTTGTAATTTACTTCTAATAAAAAAATCTTCAGTCTTCCAGTATTTTTCAGCTGCTGTATGCCCTGCAGGAAGTGGTATTCTTCCCAGTCTGGAGAGTAATAGAGATTTTTTACTACTCTGGGATTTGCTGCTGCTCTGGACAGTTCCTGGACAGAGGTGGCAGCAGAGAGGATTTTTTTATTAAATTCAAGTAAATTACAATCCTCTGGCACTTTCTGGCACCAGTTGATTTGAAATATTTTTTTTTCTTTAAGCTCCTGCGCTTTACATGCTTTCAACATATCAGAAACTGGACTTTGTGTGCCAAGCTGTTAAGCACCACTCACATACACACCTACACACAAGCCAACATGCCTTCAATCTGTTCCATAGAAATCTGCATATCACTATTGCAGCTCATCCTGCAGGACTTTGGTTTTCTGCGCACAGAACAGACTTTAAGGGAACCTGTCACCGCGGATGTGGGCACAGAGCCCACCCGACCCCCTGGTGCAGCCCCCAGATACTTACCCTTTCCGGCGAGTCCCGCTCCTGGAGCCGGTCCCGGGACCAAGATATCAGCGTCTGAAGCCGTGCGTGGGCTGCAGAGGTGAGTCTGATGCCCATAGAGAATGGCGGCTCCATTCATTTTCTTTGGGCATTGGACTGATCTCAGGTAATTTGCATACAGCGGGCGCACGGCTTCGGGCGCTGATATCTTCATCCCGGGACGGGCTCCAGGAGCGGGACTCACTGGAAAGGGTGAGTATCCGGGGGCTGCACCGGGGGGGTCGGGTGGGCTCTGTGCCCGCGTCTCAGGTGACAGGTTCCCTTTAACATTTGCAATCATGCCTAAGGCTGCCATATTCATGCGTATTACTGGCTCTAAATGTCACCCTTTTACCTTTTCAAAGGGTTTTATATCTCCGGGCAAACACAACAGGGATTTTAAAGAGAAGTTTATGAGCATCTTCTCGTCTTCAGTTAACCTTTGATGGGTCGTCATTTCCAACCATTTTAATAATCTTGGTTTTAGTACCTCCACCTCCCTTTGTGCCCAAATAAGTAATAATGCCCCTTAGTGCCCCCACTCAGTACAGATGCATTATGCCCTTTGTATTAATGCCCCCCCACCCCCACCCCATTTTGCCTCAACTGGCATCGTCATACAGCTGGGAAATCTCTTTCTCAATGTGTTATGTCATTTGCTTGTGAAACTGTCAATTCTGTATACACTGACATATTGCGGATGTGCAAGGGTTAAACACTTCTCTGCCACCTCTAGTGGATTGTATATGGAAAGGATGCAGGGATTCTGGTCACATGACCTTTCTTCAGACCAGTTTCTGTTAGGAGATTGTTCCTAGGGAGGAGTATACCAGCTTCAACCCTTTGTAAAAAGAGTCCCTGCAAAACAAGGTACGCCTGCTGCCAGCAAGTGACCCAGCCCTGGCATTGCCAGCCTATCTATAAATCTTCAGCAGGGAATCTGTTATAGTTTACCTGTGTCTAGTTCTGGGTAGTTCACAATAATGACAGCAGACTATGTTTTAGGGGCAATTATCTCTAAAATCTTGTTCTAAGAAGGGGAAGAAGTGTCTAGTCAGAGGAGGACATCAGCTGTACAAGGACTCTTCTGCCATCACTTAAATCTTTGTGTGGCTTACATGTCAGTAGCCGTCTTTAGCATACACCCTGCCATAGGGAATCGGGCTGCACTAAACAGAGAGTAGTCATTTCAAGTATCACTGCAGTTAGCCAGCCTGTGTAGGTTCTCTACAGTAACCATACAAAAAATGGAGGGGCCTGCACAACCCTGAAATAGGGTACTTCCTAAGACATACCACACAACCAATTTCCATCTCAAAAAGAAAGCAAGAGATGTCATATAAAAGGGAGCACACCAATTAAAATACATTAAATATATACACTTTGTAAACATACAAAAAATGAAGGCATCAAAAATTGTCAAGGAAACCAGAATTCCTATACATGGTTAAAAACAATTAAAAACACCCAAAAACGTGGGAGACCCATGCAATCCATATGATCCACCGGGCCTGCCTCACAATAGATAGTGTGTAACCTCAACAAACCCTCCGTCTATAGTCAGTAAGCCAAAATTAGCATAATATCAAAGTGATATAAAGTGCCATGTGAACAATTATTACACTTACAAATAATCGAAGTGAACCAGTGCAACCTGAAAAATCAAACAAAAAATAATAATAATAATAATAATAAATTGTTTCACCATAACAAGAAGAAGAGGAGCAAAATCATGGCGACCTATAATGCCCACTTATTATGGGTCGTCATGATTTTGCTCCTCTCCCTCTAGATATGGCGATATAATTTATTCTTTGTTTGATTTGATTTTTCAGGTTGCACTGGTTCACGTTGACTGATTATTAATTATTTTTAAGTGTAATAATTGTTCACATGGCACTTTATATCACTTTGACATTATGCTAATTTTGTGAAGACCCCCATGGAGGCAGACCACGCAACTGCTATGGGGCCCGTGGGGAAAGAAATGTGGTCTGCCACAGTGGGATATATAGGGGAGGATTTAGTAACCGGAAAAAGTGTTATCTTTTGGCAGAAAATGGCCAGATGCAAATAAATTTATTCACAAACAGCTGTTTGCATCAGCACATTTTCTGTCTTTTGCCCCAGGGGGTGTGTAGGGGGGTGGGGGGAGGGCAGAACGAGGGGAGCGGACTCTGGGTCGTTTTTCTAACGGAAAAATGCTAAGGAAACCTACATCAGCTCTGAGCTGGTGCGCACAGTATTTATATAGAGGCAGTGCCCATAAATCTGCAAACCGTCGGCACTGAGGGGACATTTTTAAGCCCGGAGCACTAAATAAATGTCCCCCATAGTGTTAAATAATTATTAAGCTATCCATATCCATACAGTGGTTTGTTGATGTTCATTGTTCGCAGTGTGAGAGGCTCTGGAGTAGGAGCCGTTGCCTTTGGTTAGTAGAGAGAGACTAAAGTGAGTTAAACTTGCCATATGAGCAAAGAGTGGTTAAAGAGAGCTGACAACCCTTCAATGCAGTTCTGAGCAACTTTACTTACAATTGAAGCATTTTCCTAGGCTGCACGTCTAACTCTCACACCGTAAACCCTGGTATAAATATATCTGCCTTATGCTGCATCTGACACACGAAAATCCTTTATTGTTTTATTTAATTTCCGTCCTAGAAAAGAGCATTTTCCAGGAGCTATTTGCCAGAATGGTCCTTGTGTCTGCCAGTAATTGTGCTCTTGCTGGATGGCATCATCGCTTCCTTCCAAATATTCTATGATAAAAATTCTGTTTACTGCTAATTCTTCTGCAAATGAGCAATTAAGGAAACAACAAAAATCACAGCCCAAATGAACAAAACCTTTAATTAAAAGGCAGTGGTAAACGTGCTGCAAATACTTCATTAAGATATAAAAAGATTGTGAAGGAGTCCTTAATGCCCGTACAGCCCTCCAAATGGGTCCAAATCTGACTGCATACAGTGAGTTACATAGCCGGCCTCTTCTTTAGGTCCCTGACTAGATTTCGTTTTTCTCTCTGTACAGAAGTTTATGCACCAAAAGGCAAATATGGAGGTATGAATCTTTTTGTTCTTTGTTCTTGTCTAGTCTTACTGATTTAAAGGAGAAGTCAGTCGATTTCTAAAATCCAGCAGGGAGAGGGGGAAGATTGATTACAAGTAGGAACTTACCTTTCCCCATGACGCAGGACCCCTGACGGAAGTCGTTTTCCCTCGAGTTGTGATGACGTCATGACTAGGGGGAAATGCCTGTCCCAGTTGATGGACTGGCCACTCAGTGACTGGAGTAACATCCTGCCCCAGTCACTGACTGGCTGAGCGGCCAGTCCATCAGCCGGGTCTTGACATGGACACCCCAAAGATCCTGGAGCGCTGCTCACTGCGGGCACGGGGAGAGGTAAGTTGTCACTTGTAATCAATTTCCCTTCTGCCCCTGCAGGCTGTCAGTTTTTAGAAATTGATAGACTTCTCCGTTAAAGAGAATATATCACCTAGAATTTTTTAAAACTGATTGTTGAACAGCCTACCGAAACATATTGTATTTCTCTGTTATGTTTTTATTTATGTAATTTTTTTTTTACATTTTTCTTATAATACATTATTATAGGATTATAGGGGCAGCCATGTTGTCTGAGCTTCTATTAACAGCATTTAGATATATGCTTTACAGCAAGACCTATGGACATCAGTACAATAGACACAGGGGGGCACAGGGGGGAGGCTGCGGTTGGTCTTATTCTATATGGTCTATATACTGCTGCCACTGTAATGTGATGATAAGGTGGAGGCTACTTGAAGATGATTGGTACAGAACAAGATTGTCAGCTTATTATAAGGCTTAGTACCCAGACTGAAAAAAATTATTTTATAATATACTGTCTATGCTGAGTGGTTGGTCATTCTCTGTCCGCACGGCCTGTCAGTGGAAGTTCTGATAAGGAGAACAGCGGCAGACATAGGGCATCCTGGGACACAAAAGCTGTGGCTGTTAGCTATTTCCCTCTACTTTTATACCTTGGCTTCCGTAGCTGACATCAGCAAGGCGACAGTAAAGGGACACTATAAATCATGTCTCCCCCTACTTTGCTCTATATTGAAAGGCACAGGACGTGTATGAAGTTAATAAACAAAATAAATATATTTTGTTTAATTCTAGATTACATACTTATACACCGAATACACGCTCCGGGGCTTCTCCTCTCTCTCCTTTGGGCTGGCACACACATCCCCACTTCTTAGGGCACATGCTAGCCAGCTCTTTTTAAGTTTAAAGGGCCAACATGCCCCTAATTGGCTGCTGCACATCAGCCTTGAATTATAAATTGCAGCCTTCCCTGGCTCTCATGTTGGAGCCTCAGCATGCTACCCTTAGTGAGTGGTCCCAGTTCCTGCCCAATACTGCTGTCTGTGATTTTTGCATAGGTTCTAGCTGAGTCCTGCTGCGGACCTGTCTACCTTCCTGCCTACAGTTGCCAGATGCACCTCCCCCGCTGCCGCTAGCAAGCCAAGCCAGGGGAAGCAAACTGCTGGTCACCTGCCGAAAAAAGTCAACCCACCTTGTGGTGGGCTCTGGTGAAAACCGGGGACCCCTTAGGGTGCCTTTACACAGAGAGATTTTTCCGACAGGAAATGGATTTGAAAAGAGGAGAAATCTCAGTCTTTCCTTTATGACCTGTTCTCTGTTTATTGTCTGTTCCATGGCTTGGTGTTTTTTACATGAACAGACCGGTGCTGGCAGGTTTTTTTTAACCGCTCCCTGGTTCCTGGGCACGGCACCAGTCTATTCAGAAGCACTGGCCCAGCATGAAGCTCTGGAGGCGGCCCCCGGTTTGATGATCTTCTCTCCCCTCTGCGTTGCGGCTCCATTGATTCGTAAGGAGCTGCGTCACATGGGGGAGATTGTTTCGTCACACTGGAGACTGTCTACCTTTCTGCCTACGTGTTGCCAGCTGCACCTCACCCGCTGACGCTAGCAAGCCCTGGTTCAAAAAAGAACTGTGGCACCAGCATCTCCATGCCGCCACTGGTCTGTTCATGTAAAAACACACCAAGCGCTGTACCTAGTGGTATATGCCCTTTAACCATGTTCTTTCTCTCTGGTAGGTAACCATTTAAACATGAAGAATGGCTATAAAAGTTTACAAGTATAATAAATGATTTATCCATTCATTCTTTTTGGACTATTACACTATTTGTGCTTTATTAAATTTCTATTATATTGATGTAATAAAAAAAAGTGGACGTGACCATCTGTCTGCGTTGCATTGCACTAAATATATGGAGGATTAAAACTACCATAATCTGCAGAATGTATGCTAGCTATAGACACAGGACAAAGGGATTACGTAGTACCATACAACATAAAGTTTGCTGTGGTCTGTAACCATAATAACACATAGATCTGCATGGAAGCTGTATACACCATACGGTAGTATATTTAACAAGACTGGTTGCAGAATTGCTTTTTTTTTTTTCAAGATCCCATGGGGCAGAGTGATTATAAAGCCAGACATACCCTGTAATGTAGTCCTTGTGTTGAGGTATTCAGTTCCTATTTTGATAAAGGTTTAATAACCTTTTAAATAAAAAAGTAACTGTATATGGATAATATATAATATAAATAAGCTCAGACATGACGCATCCGTAAGATGAAAGCCGGCTGTCCCTTTCTACTCTTCAAACAATTCACATTTTATCTGGTACAGGAGACGTTCCTTTATTGTCTAATTTAAACAATGTCAAATATATTGTGAACAGACATTTATTTTCTATAGGAAGGGAATTCACTACCAGATGAAATAATAAAAGAGATGACAACCAGGAGAGATAGCGGCAGCAGTGTAGATATCACTAGTCATCAAATATAGACTCATCCAGTGACTGGGCTGTGGTCTCTGAAGGGATACTGTCACTGTAAAGAGGCCATACAAGGCTCATGGTGTCTCTATCTGGCATGTGATGGAAACAGAAGAACGGATTGTCTTTGTTCTGGATTTGTTTGAACTTTGGTCTCTTTTTTCTTAACAGTAGTTAGTACTTCTTCAGGATGACATGAGAGAGACTGTAAGATGACATTATGGTACAGATCCTACCCAGACACGGAATATATCATCACCTATACCTTTACAGATTTACGGATAAGCTGAACCAAAATTGGACATTGCATACAGGCAAAAGAAAATTAAAGTGGTTGTTTAGGCTTACAAAAACATGTCCGCTTTCTTCAAGAAACAGCACCACTCTTATCCTCAGTTTGGGTGTGCATTTTGCAGCTCAGTTCCATTGAAGTGAATGGAGCAGAATTGCAATAGCACACACAGGACAGGGTGGCGCTGTTAACCTTCATAACCCCTTTTATTTATAGAAATAAAGAACTTTTAAATGATCTGAACTGTTCATATAGAATGAGTTTCCTCATCTATCTATCTAGTTTTTACACTGTAGTTTATGAAGCTTCTTAAATGAACACTGTTATTTAAAAATAAATAACATTCTAGGGGCATGTCAAAAGTTTTGATTGGTTGGGGTCTATTCCCACTGGTCACTTGAACAAGTATGGAGTAGTACATACTAAGAGAGTTAAAGGCTTCGGCTTAGGCTTTGTTCACACAACATATATTTTCATAAAATCACGGCTGTTATACAACGGCCGTGATTATTACAAAAATATAAGTTATCTCTCCGTCCTTGGGATCCCTGCCAGAGTGTATACACAGGGTATACGCTCCAGCCGGGATCCCTAGCGGTGCTGCAAACAACTGAAATGTCAGTTTTCTTCGTCCGCTATTCAGTGAATAGCGGCCGCAGAAAACCATGTCAGTGCACAATGTGGAGCGTGCGGCTCCGGCCACTCCCTCCATAGTGTGCAGTGAAGAGTTCTGATGCTGGCACGCCCGAATGCGCCCACATCAGAACCCTGCGGCCGAAAAGATCATTCGGTACTGCAGTACCGGCCAGGATGATCTTTTCAGTGACCGGCCGTTCCGTGACCCAGCCAGGTCACAAAATGGCTGGTCTCATAAAAGGTCTGAACATAGCCTTAGAAAAACATATCCACTTTCTTCTAGACACATTTGTTCACTGGATCATTACCATGTATCATATGAGCCAATCAATAGTAAATCATAACAACCCATTTAAAACACAAATTATAATTAGAATCTAAAAAAGTTTTGCCAAATATATATAATAACATGATTTGAGCTCTCACTGTAATGGTCCTATTCCATCGGACGAGCAGGAACTGATCAACGACGTAAACGAGCGCCGATCTGCTAGATCGGCGTTCGTTTACTGGGCCTATTCCATGGCCCCGATGATCGTGAAACAAGGGCTGCAGGGACATCGTTACCGATGTCCTTGCAGCCCTTGTTTTATACATTACCTGTCCGGGCTTCAGGTCTTCAGCATCGGCTTTGGCGCGGAGCTGTCTGAACTGACAGACCGCTCAGCTAATCACTGGCCCACTCCGAAGCCGATGCTGCAGCGCGGAACCGGGAGAAGAAGACTTGCAGCACGGACATGTAATGTATGGTTCTGCTGAAATCGTCGGTCGCCGCCGCGCACCGCTATTCAACCGTAGCTATGCGCTGGTGGCGAACGATTTTAGGTCTGAACCTAAAAGAATGATCAGGCGATGACACGATCATCGGCTGATCGTTCTCTCTATTTCACGGAGCGAAAATCGGCCAAATCGGGCCGAATGGGGCCGATTATCGCTAGTGTGGAATAGGGGTGAAGGGGTGAATGGGGTGAAGGAAGGTATATACTGACAAAGTCTTCCAGATTCCACCAGTCCTCCCACTAGGTTATGATTTCTCGCCACCCCATGTACTAAAGAAACAATTGAGACCAAGGAAGTTACAAATTGCTGTGCACCACAAATAGTTATAATACGTACCAGTGAAAGTTATTTAATTCCCCCCACTGTGTTAGTGCTCATCGGTGCAGGGATTTTGGTCAGGAATGGAGATTAGTGAATCACCCATTGAAACAAAGCGAAGCACTTGGTTTGATCGGCAAACGGCTTATCAGCCACTGACCTTTCAACTCTGTTCCGCTGCCTGATGCTCCTTCCCGGGTGCTGGGGAAAGCTGGATCCAGTCCTGAGAAACTTCTCCCAGTTTCCCAGGACTGGATCCAGCTTTTTAGGACACCCAGGGTGGAGCAGCAGGGAGTGGAACGGAGCTGAAAGGCAACCAGCTGATACGCCGCTTACCGATCAAACTTAATTTAGAGGGGCGATTCTTTCATCTCTAGTCAGGAAATAAATTGTGAAGCTTTTATTCATACTGGTCTTCAGGCCATCAAAGCTCAATAAATGGTCAAGTAAAGTAAGGCTAAACAAGGAATAAAACAACACAATGCTTGCTATACACTTAGGGGGAGATTTATCAAACATGGTGTAAAGTGAAACTGGCTCAGTTGTCCCTAGCAACCAATCAGATTCCATTTTTTATTCCACACAGACTCTTTGGGAAATGAAAGGTGGAATCTGATTGGTTGTTAGGGGAAACTGAGCCAGTTTCACTTTACGCTATGTTTGATAAATCTCCCCCTCAGTGGCCATTTTATTCTGAGCACCTACACAGTACTTTGCTTTGCCATTGTTTGCTCATACAGTACAATGCTGGGCATTACATTATCTGTTAGCTACAGCTTGTTTGCCTGTACAAGTCTTGCTATAGCACTAAATAAATATTTAGCAGCACAGGCATTATCTTTATCCTCTGTTTTGTATGTTATACGACACCCTCTGAAAACTTTGACATCGGCTCTCATACTGTTCTCAACGACAGCAGTTGCGATTGCTTGCACAGAACAATCCTATGTTTAGAGCTAAGAGGTTACCACAGTTTACCTAGTATGTATTATATTTAAAGGGGTTATCTCAAGATTAAAAGTTAACAGGATAAGGTATGACTAGCTGATTGGTGGATGTTTGATCATTGGGACCCCCACCATTATGCTTGCTTGACTGCCTTTCCATTCAATGTCTATGCTCGGCTATGTTTGGAGATCCCATAGCCAGAGAACTGGTGTACAATTTAGTTCCGATCTTATGATCAGTGGTCGGACCCTGACCAGTCACCTCTACTATATGCAAAATATTTTATTCCATACTTCCCAGTAATTTGACATTCACAAATATCTGCCAAACATGTCCTACTACTCATACTAAACTAGCCACTAAAGGTGGTCATACACGTAAAAGATACCTGCTGTCTGAACACTCGTTTAGCTGGTGGCCATCTATCTTAGTATTCTATACACGTGCACACTTGGCTTGGGTTAGCATGCTTGGGGAGAAAACTGGTGGATATATCCTGGACAACCAAATGATCCCCATTTGGAGTCCAGCATGTTTGATCCTTCTTGCCCCTGATATCTGCCAATAAAGGTGAGTCAGGAGTAGGGATGAGCGAACCGGCTGAGGTTCGGGTTCGTATGAACCTGAACTATCGGCTTCTGATTCCCGCTGTCTTCCCACTCCATGGAGAGGGTGGATACAGCCTGAGGACCGCCTAAAAAACTGGGATGCAGCCTATGGCTATGACTGTATCACAGTTTTCCAGGCGGTCCTCAAGGTTGTATCCACCCTCTCCATGGAGTGGGAAGACAGCGGGAATCAGAAGCCGATAGTTCAGGTTCATACAAACCCGAACCTCAGTCGGTTCGCTCATTCCTAGTCTGGAGCTACACACATCATGTGGTCAACCAGTTTTGACCACGTGTGTGACCAGCTTTAGGCTATGTTCACACATAGTATTTGGGTCAGTATTTCTTTCTGTACTTTGGTCAGTATTTGTAAGCAAAATCAGGAGTGGGACAGACAGAGAAAAATTTTAATAAAAGTTTGTGTTTTTAAGCCATTCCTTGTTTTGGTCAAAAAAGTACTAACCAAAATACTGAGTAAGGCCTTGTTCACACAACGTAATAAAATTCTTCCATTATTCACTACTGGAAACTGACTGTGGTTAAAAAATTCAGTGCAAATGAAACGCAACATGATTGTGTTTTTAACCCTAAAGGTTCCCATACAGCATATACTTTTGTCAGTCATACCCCCTGCTCTCAGCGGATTCGGCTGTCAGTATAAGGTCAATGGGGCTCTCCTGACCCACCACAGACACATGATGGAGATAGGGGTCAGATATGATGGAAAATCCCTGCCCAACCCCTTTATTCTGGAAGAGATAAGCCACATCCAGAACTCTTTGGCTGCGGCTTACCCCTTTCCCTACCCGTAATAAAACAAAGGATTACTCGGCCGTGCTTAATGCTCCTGCGTATGGGGAGGATGGTGGCCAGATGGGAGACATAACAGATCATTTGGCTGTAAGTTATTGAAGGCGAAAGAAAGTTCCGCTGCAAGTATGTAAACCTATTCAAAATGACAGTGCTCGAAATCACAGCAGATTTTGCTGCAGAACTCATAACGTGAAAGCCGCTGCGATTCGCTACTTGTCAACGCACCCTTAGTCTATATTCATTGCTATAGCAGCAATATAATACAGTATCTAATTAAAGGGAAACCAATATATTTATTCGACGCTCTGCAGTGATGATCAGCCCTATGGGAACATAACAACAAGATAGAGCCCTCTAACTTGCTGTTAGTTCCCCTTTAAGTCTGCGGAGTTTGCTATAACATGCCGTATGGTTACTAATGACACCGTAATGACTTAGTCCTTGCTGTTGGGAATAGCAATGTTCCCTAATAAGATCCCATCAGTTTTGTGATGAACCCCTTAAGAAGATTAGGTAAATAAAGGTAGCTATTGAGATGCCATAAATAGGTAAACGTAAACCAAAATCTATTAATTTAACGGCCGCCTAATGTTTTAGTATTTCATTGTAGATAATTGCAGCTATAAACATAATAGACAACTTTGATGGCTGGATAGCAAAACAAGCAATTAGTACTTTCCAGAAGAGTCGCCATAGAAACACATTGTGTGATCTTCCGCAGCTCCATCCTCCTTTAATGTTTGTAATTTGAGTTTCTGTAAAATTTCATTTTGATCCACTTTTTGATCTTTTTAAAGATACTATTTAGTCATGTAAAACGGTTACGAAACATCTCACTTTTACGTACAACAAATTATGCGACTCATCAGGAGAGAGAAGTGTGATGCTCCGGCAGAAGCTGACTGCAGCTCCGGAGCTGATCACAGTAAATAATCCATGACTCATTAGGAAAGATATCACACAAGGCGCACAATGCCGCTACTTAGCAAATCAGCCAGAAAAAGGAAATATAGGGCTACGTTTATAGGCATGCACTGAAGCTAGCTGGAGTCATGGACAGAAAAATCATATATATTACAGCAAAGTGTATAAGGCGCAGATTTGTCATGGATTTGCTTTGCAAAAGGTGAAATCTGTAATGCAATACAATGGCCTACTTATACTGTAATACATTCACTGCTCCTATATCGCTGCCCTACACAGCACACTTGTCAGTCACATGTCAAAGGAAGATGAGAGACATTCATAATATTATCTAACCTCCTCCAAGACGTCAGTGGAGCAGATGATACTCTTGGAGGGAGACAATGCAGGTTTGAGATGGCTACGGTGTAATGTTGAAGTGCCATTGCCCGGCTGGGTCACAGAACGGCCGGTCTCTTACGTAGTGTTTACATAGCCTTAGATTGTATGTGGTATTACAACTCAGCTCCTTTTACTTCAGTGGGACTGAGTTGCAAAATCACATCCAAAGCCTGGATAACCCCTTCAAATGGGCACTGTCACTTTAAAAAAAACCACTTTTTAAAAGACATGTCAAAAGTTTTGAATGGTGTCCAGATCCTCACTAATTGCTAAAATTCGCTGGGAGAAGTCCAAGCTAACCATGTTCTCTTCCTAGGTCTGTTATGTACACAGGAAGAAGGGAGAGAAGTGCTCAGCCATGCGCTTCTCCATACTCATTCTAGTGACTGGTTGGGGCACTAAGACCCAAATTATCCTTACACCATGTTCATTAAAATGTTAAAGTTTTTTTAAGGGATATTCCACTAAAAATATTTTTACATGAACAAATAACCCACCAATAGCTTTATATATTTGTAAAATAAAGTAATTAATTTTTGTGTTTTTTACATTCACTTACCCCCTCTGGATGCTGTAAATCAACTAGACTGAGTCCTCTCCTTCTTGCTCTTGCCTCTGTTCTCCTTCCCATTTGAGATCACGTGTCCTCCATCTGTGTTGTGGGCTGGGCTGTAAGTGCTAACCGGCCCGACTCAGAGACAGAGAACAGCTGATTCACATCCTGGGGGTGGGGTAGCAGAGGAAGAAAAGCCTCCTCAGGAACCATTCCAGGGTGGCCTCCAAGTCCACGAATCAAGCGCAGCAGACCGACACTGCCGGCGGCCAGACCTGCAGCCGGAAAGGAGAGGACGGCCTGGAGAGGCCTAACAAGCCACTGCTGCAGAAGCTGCCCCTGGAGTATATCATTGGCATGACAGGCCCTGTGTCCCTGCACTCACCCATGTCCAGGATTGACAGGTAGAGAGTGGCTGCAGAGGGACTAGAGTCTAGTAGTAACACGGTAATATGCAGGAGGAACAAGGCATGCTGGGAGATGTAGTTTTCCGGATGGAGCTATATTTAATATAGTTTCTCTTTATATTTATAAAAAAAAATATATAAATATATATAGTTTCTCTTATACAAAGAGTTCAAACTGAGGAAAAGGGGCACCTAGAAAAGCGGGAGAGGTGTCTAAAGACTCACGGAGGGGGGGCAGTGAAGAAGAGCAGGGGACTTTTGAACAATTTGTTTGGGAAGGGCATGGGCAGAATACTCCTTTAAGGCTATGTTCCCACAATGTAAAAATATAAGGACAAATAACAGCCGCTGTGTGCCCTTTTTTTTTACATTGGAAGAACATAGGCTATAGGGGGAATTCCAGTATCAGAAAATTGTTTTGAAACTCACCCCAAGACATATAACTTACTAATACAGTGTTATCACTAATTGTACTGGCTTTAGGGTGTTTTCACTTAATTTAGCCCAACAGGAAGTTGTGTAGTTCTTTTATATTCAATGTTGTATTGTCTCCTTCGCCCTATCTTTAGAGACGTGATTGGTTATTCTTAACAGTTTACTCTGGTTGAAGGGGTACTCCGGGTGGGAGCCTTTTTTAATATATGCTTAGGGATAGGTAGTTTTAAAATAATAAAGTGCACTTACCTCCCTGGTTCCTGCAACGCCGTTGGTACCAATCTGTCCTGCTATTGGCCACTTTCGGTGTTGTGATATTGCAGGCCTGCCCAGCCAATCAGCAGCTGAAGTGGTGTCCTACTGAGTTGCTGAAACCGAACAATAAGACGGATCAGTAAGATACTGGTAGTGCCACAGGAGGCAGGGAGGTATGTGCACTTTATTATTTATAATTGTTGTCCAGAAATATTAGTGAATTAACTGTGGTACTATCTATAGTGTATGGATTATACTAGTGTAGCAGACTGGAGTGAGGGGAACACAGGGATGGGAGAGAATTGCGAAATAAATAAATATAATCCTTGTCGCAGGCCGGGTGTAAGCAACTCTCCCTCCTCCTGAGGTAAAACTGCCACAGAGTTAGGCTATGTTCACACAACGTACAACTACGGCCATAGTTTTGCGGGGTGGAACAATGTCTATTGATGAATGGGATCCCGGCCGGAGCGTACACACATCGTATACGCTCCGGCCGGGAGCCCATGCGGGGCCGCAAAAAACTGACATGTCAGTTTTCTGCGGCAGGAATTCAATGAATTCCGGCTGCAGAAAGACCTGTCAGTTCACACAGTGAAGCGAGCAGCTCCGGCCGCTCACTTCACTGTGTGCTATGGGAAGCTCTGATGCGGGCGCACGCTGATGCGCCCGCATCAGGGTTTCGTGGCCGGACGGATCATCCGGCCGGCACTTAAGTATCGGCCGGGATGATCCGGGCAGAGACCGGCCGTTCCGTGACCCGGCCGGGGTCACGGAACGGCCGGTCTCTAACGGTGTGTGAACATAGCCTTAAAGAGAGGGACTGTACCTACAGTAGGTGCCCTTGGGGATTCTCTGTTACTGTTGCCTGAGGTGTTGGTGGAGTCACCCTTGATGTTCGTGAGGTGCAGAATAAATCAGACAACAGGGAGTTGAGCTCTTAAGGTTCAACACTGACCTTACTTGAAGTTGGGGTTAATAACATTAAAAGGGTAGGCCACATTAAAGGGATTAATAGTCAAACTGTTCAGTGTACAGTATCAGTATGTGTACTCACTGCTTTTACTAACCGCAGCTTCCTGTGTACCTCATAAAGCTAAAATCAGACTCCTTACCTCCAGGCTGGGCTGCCCTGCTCTGTGGTGAATCTGTTTTTAAGATGGCTAACATGGAGGAGCATGTGACCATGCCCCGCCCCCCCAGTGTCCACCACTGAGCCTGTATATGCCTATGAAGGACACTGGGGAGCAGGGCATAGTCTCATGCTAATCTGTGTTGGCCATGTTATGTTCAGAATTGCCACAGAGCAGGACAGCCCAGCCTGGACGAGGGAAATCTGGTTTTAGCTCTATTAGGTACACAGGGAGCTGCTGTCACTAAGTAATGTGAATACACTTACTTATACTACATACAAAACTATTTTACTATAAAGTAACTAACCCCTTTAACAGTCCTCTGTTAATGATGTTAACCCTACTACAGGTGCACTTGACTGCTCAGGGAATTCCTGTCATCAGTAGAATAGCTCCACCCACTTTCTGGATGTTTCTCCTAGCTAGTGTAATACACTAAGGAGGCAGTGGGTGGTGCTCTTATCTGATTCCCTCAAGACGGTGTATGTGTAAATGGAAGTGATGACCCATCTCTACTGTAGCTCCTCTCTATAATGCACAGTAAAACAATACCATATTAAAGGGAAAGTGTGGCGCTAAGAAATTATTCACAAAATAACACACATTACAAAGTTATACAACTTTGTAATGTATGTTATGTATGTGAATGGCCCCCTTCCCGTGTTCCCCGACCCCCGCCCGTGTACCCGGAAGTGTAGTGCAGTATACATACCTGATCCGTGTCGACCAACCCCGTCTGTAATCTTGTCAAAGACGTCATCTTCAGGAGGCCGGCTAAACCGCTCCTGCCGACCCTCATGCCGGCCCCCTCTTCCGCAACATAACTGTGATCAGCCGCGATTGGCTGAGCACAGTTATGCTCAGCCAATCGCAGCTGAGCAGCTGATGATGCGGAAGAGGAAGGCCGGCATGAGGGACGGCAGGATCGGTTTAGCCGGCCTCCTGAAGATGACGTCTTTGACAAGATTACAGACGGGGTCGGTCGACACGGATCAGGTATGTATACTGCACTACACTTCCGGGTCCACGGGCGGGGGTCGGGGAACACTGGAAGGGGGCCATTCACATTCATAACATAGATTACAAAGTTGTATAACTTTGTAATGTGTGTTATTTTGTGAATAATTTCTTAGCACCGCACTACCCCTTTAATAAACCTATACCAATACAACACAGGGTCCAGAAAACATGGCAGTCGCAGGGCCAATATTAGTGCATTGTTTTCACTTATTGTAGGACATACAAAACCATTTTCTTAATAATTTTTCTCCCATCGGCTTTGGGAGTGTTAGTATTATTATTGGAATTGTTTGCCGTGCCTGGGAGAGCTATCAGAAAATACTGTGGGTCTAGATGAGAGAATTCCAGGTACTCGTAGTTTTCCTTTGCCCTAAAAGAATAACACAAACAGAATTATGTAGTGGCTGTCAGATTCCTGGCGCTTATATATACATCAGTTTGGTGTCCATGAAACCCTATGGCACTTTGTAGGCTATACTTGGAGTCCACAATACAGAACCGTATTGCATCTACTGTATGTGCCACCTTATAAATGCAGCATGTAATATACTGCTTTTAGAGATGAACGCCCAATATAACACATTACTTTCCCCACTTTGCACAGTTCTGTTTTTTTTTTTTTTTATAAACTGTCTGTTGCTTATGTGATTGCTTAAAAACTTTGTTTGCTACTGATACAAAGAAACTATATCTAACAGAGTATGCATTCTACAACAAAATACAAAAAGATGTATTATTAGGAGATATCCCCAGAAATGGTGATTTAACTGCAGGTTTCTGTGGGAAAGAATAAGAAGCATATATGCTCTTCTTTATCTTCCCGAGAAGATAAAAAAAAAAGTTACTGAAAGAAAAGAGCTCTGAAAAAGGACATGTTATATATAACTCCCTCCGAATATGAGGGTAGACAAAAGAAGATTGTGACATAAAAGACACGAATCTTATATCCCAAAAAAGCTGTACGATCTGACATCTGAATATCAGTATAGGAATCTCTGTGACAAAAAGTATGGGACTGCAGCCTGTGAGACAGACCCTGCACCTCTAATAATGTGACGGCAGTGTGTGACACAGACCACACTCCTTTTATAATGTGACTGCAGACTGTGAGACAGATCCTGCACCTCTAATAATGTGACGGCAGTGTGTGAGACAGACCACACTCCTTTTATAATGTGACTGCAGACTGTGAGACAGATCCTGCATCTCAATAATGTGACTGGAGCCTGTGAGACAGGCTATGCAACTCTTATAATGGGACTGCTTTGGTGCTCAACCGTTGACGTGCTAGGATGTCACTTCTGTGGTGGTTGGTCTGTTGTTTTGTACAGCTTAGCCAGAGATATGAGTGTTGTGACATCAGTGCTAGTCCAGCACACAGGTGTGATGTTAGTACCTGCTTTTTGTTGTGGCTGGCTGTACTGTTCCCAATGGTCAGTGACCTGCCAGGCTGTGATGGGTCCCTTGGGCTCTTGTCACAGTAGTCCTGAGTGGCAATTGGCCCACCCGGACCATCAGTACCGCCACCGACAGAAAGGGGAAAAATGACCCAAATTGCGTGGCGAAGGTGTTTAGGTGCTGGTGTGGAGGAAAAGTTAACTGAGTCCCAGTGCTAAAATTAGAACAGCTTTACTGTGCAGTCTCTGAATAATATAAAACACTTTGGTAGCAGATAGACAATTTTGACTTTCGCACATCACTGGGTTTGTGCTGCAGAGATACTTAGAAGAGCAGAAAATATTAGAGGTAGTTGTAGCGGTGCTTGTAGAACTTAGAGTAGAGTGGAGCAACGTATAGGAGAGGAGTTTGTCAAGGGAGTCCCAACTCAATGTAGTACTTGTGCTCTGCGAGAACTTTAGAGTAAATACTGGAGAGTGAGAGATACTTGTACCTGTGTTTAGACTAATGTCTGACCACCTTCTGCCCTTCAGTATTGAGCTTCCCATGCCCCAGCCGTGGTTACCTGGGTGAAGCTAAGTGTCCGAGGGTGTCCTGGTTTCAGCTGCACTGCGAGATAGAATGCATTGACCTTCTGGTAGCTTTGTTCTATCCAGGATAGTTCCTTTTGTGTAGTAGGATACTACACAATGAATGAACCAGTGCACCCCTTTAAATCTCACCCTAAACTTTTTAAAACTTTTTTCTTTTGGGGTTGGGGGGGTGATGGATTCTAGTTTTTTTTTTATTAGACTCCTTTAACTAAATAGACAAATGTATATTTGTGTTTCCACAAAAAAAAAAGAAAGAAAATGCATAACTGATTCTGAATAGCATCAGTTTTCATAACCTTCGTCATAATCCATTCTTTTTAGCATTGTGATCAACGAGTAATGTACTAAAAGACCACAAAAATGTTTTTAATGTTCTCTAAATGAGCCAAAAAATACAAAGTAGTGAGAAGTAAACAAGTGAGACTAATTTGTCCTATTCCATGTCAATCCGCAAGAATAGAAAGATAAGCAGCGAATGACGTAAAACACACTAGCCATTATACAGTCATCTGGTCACAAGTAAAAGTCAAATCTGAAAATGTAAAACCATAGCAGTTCTATAAAACTTCATATATATGTCAGTCACAAAGCCAAAACCTGTAACTCAGCAACTGTGCGCCTAAAAGTGTTTATCACACACAAAAAGATGGCTTGACCTATTTTTCTTGTTGTCATTCTTAAAAATTTTTTTACCTTGTTCAGCAGTTTTGGTTGCTGGAAATCCCCACTTTACTTTCGGCTATCTATCATATTAACAAGGGCTTTCTATTGTCCATGTAGTCACAGCTGACAATTTTTGCCACAATAATAAAAAAATGATGGCAAAAACACAAAACCTGCACTGAAATATGTCACTGGTTATATTTAGCTATGGCCAGTGGAGTAGCTACCATAGAGGCAGACCACGCCACTGTTAGGGGGTCCGTGCACTAAGGGTTATGATCAAGCATCTTTTATCTTTGAATTTAAGCACCACAATAAGGATCCTCTGGTGGGCCAGTCTGGCACTGGGTGGGCTTAGATGAAAAAATATGATTTTATTATATGTTTTTGCAGCTGTCAGCTAAGAGACAGATATCTGTTGTTAAAGGGAATCTGTCTGCATCTGGACCGGAACCGAGGTTCTGACAGTGTAGTGTAGGTGTGTGTGTGTCCTTTTGTGCGAACCAAGTGTCAGAGGAGAGGAGTAGTGGCTTGGCTTTGTGCTGCACTTTGGCATGTCTCACCACTACATCTTCCTCCATCCTCCTACATATTAAACGGTGTCCGGCCTCCCCCTCCCCCCTGGCGTTACCTTCTTCCATGCATGCACCATTGCTGGCAAGGGCCACACACACCGACTTGCCAGTTTGCATCTGTGCCACCTGTCAGGTAGGGGGTCTGGGAAAACAAGACGAGTGCAGCCCTAGAATTGGCACCCACCCCAGCTGGCCCTACCTGCTTGCCGCGACAGCTCTAAACAGCTGCGGACAACTGGGCGGCATTCCCTAACCTGGCAAAGTGCATACACGAAAAACAGAGACAAGACTAACAAACAAGCAAGGAAAAGTCAGAGGTCCGAGTCGGTAACAGCCGGTCAGTATAGGTACAAAATCGTGATCCATAGAATAGTCGAGGTCCAAGCCAAAAGGTCAGGTATCAGAAGTACAAAGTCAGAGTAATGCTAGGTCAAGATACACAGGAGGAACCAGGTTCTATCGCAGGCAAGAAATGAGACCACAGGTCTGATATTTATGGATCCTGGAGTCCCAGCCCCAGACTTGATTGGCGCTGAGGCTCCAGGTCCTGCCAGATACAGAAAGCTAACTGGTAAGTCAGCTGTCAGTCAATAATCAGTGCACACACCCAACACCTATGCTGAACAGCCAGGGGAGTGAAACCCTGGCCTCTGCTATAACAAAGAACAGCAGAGCTGAGTATGTGAAAAACATGTGAAGAATTATAGCTGAAAAAGCCGAGCCGAGCGCCTGACTCGAGTCCTAACAGACCCCCCCCCCCCCGCCCCCTGAGGAGGGGCCTCCGGACCCTCACGAGGACCTCCAGGTCTGGTGGGATGCTTATCATAAAATTTTTTAATCAAATCCGGGGCATGGAGATCCTGTGCACTTACCCATGTGCGCTCCTCTGGGCCGTACCCCTTCCAGTGTACCAGATATTGTATGGTTCTGCGAACCCTTCTTGAGTCTAAAATTCTTTCTATTTCATACTCGAGTTCACCTTGGACTACAACTGGAAGAGGCGGAGGACTAGTAACTGTTGGAGGAATGTATTTCTTGATCAGGCTTTTATGAAATACTGGGTGAATTTGGGCAACTGTAATTTAAAAGATACAGGATTTATGATTTTCACTATAGAAAAGGGACCAATATACCTGGGGGCGAATTTGGCTGAAGGTACTCGTAGACGCAAGTTCTTTGTCGATAACCATACCCTTTCTCCCACCACATACTGAGGACCAGGACGGCGTCTGCGATTAGCATATTGTGTTTGTTTTTGCTGGGACACGGTTAGAGTCATCAGACTCTCCGCCCAAACTGTGCAGAGTTTTTTGGTCAGTTCCTGGACAGAAGAAAAGTGTGACTCTAGATTAGGTACCGCAGAGAACCTAGGATGAAAACCATAGTTACAATAGAAGGGGGTTTGTTAAGTGGAAGTGTTGACATGGTTGTTTAAAGAAAACTCTGCCATGGGTAAATATTCAGACCACGTGTGTTGATTATCAGATATAAAACATCTTAAATATTGTTCCAGGGACTGATTGGTACATTCAGTTTGGCCATTGGTTTCAGGATGAAATGCAGATGATCTTGGGGTTTTTGCTCGGGCACATACGTCACAGGATTTAACGTATTCCCGTACATCCCTCTGCCACGAAGGCCACCTGTTCATTCTTCAGCGCGGACAGGGCAGGAGCGCGCGCCTCCCATAGACTCCCATTATGAGCGGGAGGCTAACGGCATTCCGCAGCGGACAATTCCGTCGCGGAATTCCGCTACCTTTCCTCAGTGGGAACGGGGCCTAAGATTAACAGACACACTGGCAACCACGATACCTGGAGATAGGATGTTTTCGGGTTCCGTCTCAGGTACATAACAAACACCAAAGCTCCGAGATAAGGCATCCGCCTTGACATTTTTTGACCCAGGACGATATGTGACAATAAAATTAAAACGGGCAAAGAATAAAGCCCAGCGGGCTTGACGTGGGTTTAACCTCTTTGCCTTATCTAGGTATAGCAGGTTTTTATGGTCAGTTATAACAGTTACTTGATGTTTTGCCCCCTCCAGGAAATGTCTCCACTCCTCAAAGGCCCACTTGATGGCCAACAGCTCCCGGTTACCAATATCATAGTTACTTTCAGAGGTGGAGAATTTCCTGGAAAAGTATGCAACTGGTCTCAGATTAGTAAACGGCTCTCTACCCTGAGACAACACTGCTCCGACCCCCGTCTCAGATGCATCCACTTCTACCACGAATGGCAGATCTAGGTCAGGGTGGACCAATACGGGAGCGGATGAAAAACTCTTTTTCAGTTTAGTAAAGGCTTGTTCCGCCTCAGGAGACCAGGAGGTTGGATCTGCACCCTTTTTTGTCAGCTCTGTGAGAGGTTTTACCACTAGTGAGAAGTTTCGGATAAACTTTCTATACAAGTTTGCAAACCCCTACAACTCCAGAACCGCTGACACTTTTTTAGGGTTCATTTGTACAGTCTCTGGCGTTAAAATGTACCCTAAAAATGCAACCTCCTTGACACCAAACAGGCACTTAGACAACTTGTGTCAGCAACTTACCTGACCGCGCTCCAGCGATGTCTGCCCCGGCTGGAGCGCAGCGCCGTCGCTCCGCCTCCGCCGGCCGGAGCCGAGTGACGTCACGGAGACCCGACGGCGTCCCTAGCAACCGGACACACCGTGGGGTCGACCGACACACAGCTGAGCTGCATTGCGCTCAGGGTGAGTGGCTTTGAGTGCAGCCACTCTGCCTGCAGCGCTGCAGCTGCTGTGTTAGCTCATTAGGAGTCCGGACCAATCAGCTCTGGTCCAGGACTCCTACCTCTGGTATCAGGGGCGTAGCTAATGTCTCTTGGGCCCTGGTGCAAGAGGTCAACTTGCCCCCCCCCCCCTTTTCTCGATGCTATTGGTAGATATATATCTCAAGACTGATATTACCAATAATACCAGTATACAGGAAATATTATCACCGTACATATTACCGCCATACTGTTACTAAACAAATCCTGTTTATTGAGACCCATATTACCAGTACACAAGGGGAAATATTACTGCCACACCACAACCCTCACCACCATATTGTTACTGACCAAATCCAGTATACTAAATCCAATAAAACACAGTACCAGATAACAACAAATAATACCACCACATACTGACTAACACCACTGCTGCTACTGACTAATACCACCACATACTGACTAACACCACTGCTGCTACTGACTAATACCACCACATACTGACTAACACCACCACTGCTACTGAATATAATCCTCTGTACATAGACCAATATCACCTCATCCAGTCATATAGAGGTGGATGCAGCTCCACACAGGCTCTATACACCATATACATTACAGTGCAGTTATATCAAGTGACTCACAGGGGACGTCTTCTCTGATCGGAGTTCTTCCCTTTTCATCTTCTTCTCCATCTGCCCTGGGCCATTATGAGAACGTCTGAGCCACGAATCCACAGAATCTGCCAGACAGACATATTAGTCTCCTCACACTGACACCATCCTCATCTCTATACACACTGCACATCTGTATTGGCCCCTTTACACCCTCATTTAGTAGCTAGCCCTGACACTATGTGATCCCCTTATAGTACATATCCCCCTCTGTGCATGCCCTATTGTATACACCCCCCATGTAGTCCACCTTATAGATGGCCCCCCAATGTTTCCCCCTTATAGATGCCCCCCATGTTATCCCCCATATAGATGGCCCCCCATTTTATCCCCCTTACAGATGCCCCCCATGTTGTCCCCTCCTCCTGCCCCTTCATCACCATACTACTACCCCTTTCATCTTCCTGCCCTCCATCATCATACCATTACACCCTTCATCATCCTCTTGTTCCTTCATCATCATACCACTACACCCCCCATCATCCTCTTGTTCCATCATCATCATACCACTACACCCCTCATCATCCTCTTGTTCCATCATAATCATACCACTACACCCCATCATCTTTTGTTTCATCATCATACCACTACACCCCCATCATCCTCTTGTTCCATCATCATCATCATCATCATACCACTACACCCCCATCATCCTCTTGTTCCATCATCATCATACCACTACACCCCCCATCATCCTCTTGTTCCATCATCATCATACCACTACACCCCCATCATCCTCTTGTTTCATCATCATACCACTACACCCCCATCATCCTCTTGTTTCATCATCATACCACTACACCCCCCATCATCCTCTTGTTCCATCATCATCATACCACTACACCTCCCATCATCCTCTTGTTCCATCATCATCATACCACTACACCCCCCATCATCCTCTTGTTCCATCATCATCATACCACTACACCCCCCATCATCCTCTTGTTCCATCATCATCATACCACTACACCCTCCATCATCCTCTTGTTTCATCATCACACCACTACACCCCCATCATCCTCTTATTCCATCATCATCATACCACTACACCCTCCATCATCCTCTTGTTCCATCATCATACCACTACACCCCCATCATCCTCTTGTTCCATCATCATCATACCACTACACCCCCATCATCCTCTTGTTTCATCATCATACCACTACACCCCCCATCATCCTCTTGTTTCATCATCATACCACTACACCCCCATCATCATACCACCACACCCCTCATCATCCTCTTGTTCCATGATCATACAACTACACCCCCATCATCATACCACTACACCCCTCATCATCCTCTTGTTCCAGCATCATACAACTACACCCTCATCATCCTCTTGTTCCAGCATCATACAACTACACCCCCCATCATCCTCTTGTTTCATCATCATACCACTACACCCCCATCATCATACCACTACACCCTCATCATCCTCTTGTTCCAGCATCATACAACTACACCCCCATCATCCTCTTGTTTCATCATCATACCACTACACCCCCATCATCCTCTTGTTCCATCCTCATACCACTACACCCCCATCATCCTCTTGTTTCATCATCATACCACTACACCCCCATCATCCTCTTGTTTCATCATCATACCACTACACCCCATCATCCTCTTGTTCCATCATACCACTACACCCCCCATCATCCTCTTGTTCCATCCTCATACCACTACACCCCCCATCATCCTCTTGTTTCATCCTCATCATACCACTACACCCCCATCATCCTCTTGTTTCATCATCAGTATACCACTACACCCCCCATCATCCTCTTGTTTCATCCTCATCATACCACTACACCCCCATCATCCTCTTGTTCCATCCTCATACCACTACACCCCCATCATCCTCTTGTTCCTTCATCATACCACTACACCCCCCATCATCCTCTTGTTCCATCATCATACCACTACACCCCCCATCATCCTCTTGTTCCATCATCATACCACTATACCCCCATCATCCTCTTGTTCCATCCTCATACCACTACACCCCCCATCATCTTCTTGTTCCTTCATCATACCACTACACCCCTCATCATCATACCACTATACCCCCCATCATCCTCTTGTTCCTTCATCATACCACTACACCCCCCATCATCCTCTTGTTCCTTCATCATACCACTACACCCCCCATCATCCTCTTGTTCCTTCATCATACCACTACACCCCTCATCATCATACCACTATACCCCCCATCATCCTCTTGTTCCTTCATCATACCACTACACCCCCCATCATCCTCTTGTTCCATCATCATACCACTACACCCCCCATCATCCTCTTGTTCCATCCTCATACCACTACACCCCTCATCATCATACCACTACACCCCCCATCATCCTCTTGTTCCATCATCATACCACTACACCCCCCATCATCCTCTTGTTCCACCATCATACCATTATACCCCCCATCATCCTCTTGTTCCACCACCATACCACTACACCCCCATCATCATACCACTACACCCCCCATCATCCTCTTGTTCCATCATCATACCATTATACCCCCCATCATCCTCTTGTTCCATCCTCATACCACTACACCCCCCATCATCCTCTTGTTCCACCATCATACCACTACACCCCCCATCATCCTCTTGTTCCATCCTCATACCACTACACCCCCATCATCCTCTTGTTTCATCATCATACCACTACACCCCCATCATCCTCTTGTTTCATCATCATACCACTACACCCCATCATCCTCTTGTTCCATCATACCACTACACCCCCCATCATCCTCTTGTTCCATCCTCATACCACTACACCCCCCATCATCCTCTTGTTTCATCCTCATCATACCACTACACCCCCATCATCCTCTTGTTTCATCATCAGTATACCACTACACCCCCCATCATCCTCTTGTTTCATCCTCATCATACCACTACACCCCCATCATCCTCTTGTTCCATCCTCAAACCACTACACCCCCATCATCCTCTTGTTCCTTCATCATACCACTACACCCCCCATCATCCTCTTGTTCCATCATCATACCACTACACCCCCCATCATCCTCTTGTTCCATCATCATACCACTATACCCCCATCATCCTCTTGTTCCATCCTCATACCACTACACCCCCCATCATCTTCTTGTTCCTTCATCATACCACTACACCCCTCATCATCATACCACTATACCCCCCATCATCCTCTTGTTCCTTCATCATACCACTACACCCCCCATCATCCTCTTGTTCCTTCATCATACCACTACACCCCCCATCATCCTCTTGTTCCTTCATCATACCACTACACCCCTCATCATCATACCACTATACCCCCCATCATCCTCTTGTTCCTTCATCATACCACTACACCCCCCATCATCCTCTTGTTCCATCATCATACCACTACACCCCCCATCATCCTCTTGTTCCATCCTCATACCACTACACCCCTCATCATCATACCACTACACCCCCCATCATCCTCTTGTTCCATCATCATACCACTACACCCCCCATCATCCTCTTGTTCCACCATCATACCATTATACCCCCCATCATCCTCTTGTTCCACCACCATACCACTACACCCCCATCATCATACCACTACACCCCCCATCATCCTCTTGTTCCATCATCATACCATTATACCCCCCATCATCCTCTTGTTCCATCCTCATACCACTATACCCCCCATCATCCTCTTGTTCCACCATCATACCACTACACCCCCCATCATGTCCTTTAAAACAAAAAAATCTTTACTCACCTGAATGGTTCCTCTAGTCTTCTAGTCACGCGCGCTGGCGGGCTTCTCGCGGCGGGGGCGGGGCTTCCCGCGGAGGGGGCGGAGCTTCGCGGGACCTGTCTTTTTGCCTACCTGATGGTCCCAGCCCCGCACGTCAGCCGGCCCCATCCCAGCCTGCCTCTTGTGATCGCAGGCAAAACATTGCTTGCGGTCACAAGAGGGAGTGGGAGGGGAGCAGTGCAGTGGCAAGGGGGGGCCTCGCGGGCCCCCCCTTGTTAGCGGCCCGGTCGCGGCGGCGACCGTGGTAGCTACGCCACTGCAAGCAGCTTCGGGGACACAGCAAGGTGGCATGGGGGGCCCAGCCGGGCCCCCCTGGCTGGCGGGCCGGGTCGCAACTGCGACCGTTGCGACCCCTGTAGCTACGCCACTGTCTGGTATATAGCTCAGAGCCAGCCAGCAGTACATCGCTGGCTATTAGATCAGTTCTAGTCCCAGCTCCCCCTGTCCTTTTCCCGTGATCCCTGTCCTGATTCCTTTTGCTTGACTACTCGTGTTTTGTCCTTTGCCTGGACTTAGACTTTTCCTTGTATTCCTGATTCTGTACCTTGTTGCTAGTGTGGTTTGACCCGGATCGTTCATTACTCTCTATTGTGTTTGTCTGTCTGTATTGTTCTGTGTGTTCACTTACGCAGCGTAGGGAACGTCTTTGTGGTTGTCCGTGACCGCCTAGGGTCGATTGAGGCAAGCAGGCAGGTGACAGTGGGTGGTTCAGACCTAGGGCTCACTGTCTTGTCTTGTCCGTATCACCTGATTCCTGACAACTTGGCACAAAGAGAGTTTTTCCGAAGCCTAGATAACACCTCACGGACATGTTTAACATGAGATTCCCAGTCGGGGGAATGAATGAGAATGTCATCCAGGTAAATGACTACATATTGGCCAAACAAATCTCAAAATAGGTCATTGACAAACCTTTGAAAGACAGCGGGGGCATTACTCAACCCGAAGGGCATCACCAAATATTCAAAATGCCCTTCGGGAGTGTTAAATGCCGTCTTCCATTCATCACCTTCCCTGATCCGGATCAAATTGTAGGCGCCCCGTAGGTCTATTTTGGAAAACCAACGAGCGCCTACCACCTGGTTCATAAGATCAGGGATCAAGGGAAGGGGGTGTTGGTCCTTCATGGTGATTTTATTTAGCTCCCTGTAGTCGATACAGGGACGCAAACCACCATCTTTCTTCTCTACGAAGAAGAAGCCAGCACCCATGGGTGACACCGAGGGCCGAATGTGACCCTTCCTCAGACTGTCCCGTATGTACTGGCGCATCGACTCTCGCTCAGGGGGAGACAAGTTAAAAATACGGCCTTTAGGGAACTTGGCCCCTGAACGAGATCGATGGCACAGTCATATGGACGGTGGGGAGGCAAGGCGTCAGCAATGGCCTCATCAAACACATCGGAGAACTCAGAGATAAATTCTGGAATGTGATGATCATTCACAGTACAGACAACAGGGTCAACATGAAACAGATGAGAACCACAGGAGCTACCCCATTTAACTAGCTCGGTGGTCCTCCAGTCAAATACCGGGTTATGTTGACGTAGCCATGGTAATCCTAGTATGATATCAGCGGCTAGCTTATCTAAAACAAAGAAAGAAATTTATTCAAGGTGAAGACACCCAAGCTGCATGGAAATCTCAGGAGTACGAAATTTAACTGATCCACCCCTTAGAGGGGCAGAATCCGCACCCGCTACTGTGAAGGGACAGCATAGTGGAACCAAGTCCAGACCTAGCGTCATGTAAGCACTAAGGGAGTCAGGGGTGGGGTGAATAACCATGACATCTTTTATGGGGTCAGAGAGACCCTGTCGAAACAAGGTCTTCAAGGGAGAATCCTGCCATCCAGTCAAGGTGCACCACTGGCGGAATTCGGAGCAGTATTCTTCCGCGGTGCGACGTCCCTGCTGGATGGTCAAAAGATGGGATTCTACCACGGCGACCCGGTTTGGATCATCATATATTTGGCCAAGGGAGGAAAAGAATGTTTCCACAAAATTCCACTCTGGAGCCCCAGGAGCAAGGGCCAAGGCCCAAACCTGGGGCGGACTTTGAAGGAGGAAAATGACCAGAGCAACCCTTTCGGCGTCCGAGACGAAAGGGTTAAAACGGAAATACAGATAGCATGACTCCATGAAAGTCCGAAATTTGTCCGTATTTCCATCAAACCGGTCAGGTAGTACCATTTTGTTCTTATGTTGTACTACCTGAACCGGTGCTGTCACAGGGGTCTGTGTCACAGGAGACGTAGACGTAGCCTGAGACAGATTGTCCACCCGGCTGGACAACTGAGCCACTAAACCGGCTACGCCCTTGAGCTGGGTGGTCAACTCATCAAGGCGGTTGGCGACTGTAGTATCAGTACTCATGCCGAACCGCCGGGAGTGACTTAGGTAAGGGCCTGCGATAATGTCAGGTAGGGGGTCTGGGAAAACAAGACGAGTGCAGCCCTAGAACTGGCCCTACCTGCTTGCCGCGACAGCTCTAAACAGCTGCGGACAATTGGGCGGCGTTCCCTAACCTGGCAAAGTGCATACACGAAAAACAGAGACAAGACTAACAAACAAGCAAGGGAAAGTCAGAGGTCCGAGTCGGTAACAGCCGGTCAGTATAGGTACAAAATCGTGATCCAAAGAATAGTCGAGGTCCAAGACAAAAGGTCAGGTATCAGAAGTACAAAGTCAGAGTAATGCTAGGTTAAGATACACAGGAGGAACCAGGTTCTATCGCAGGCAAGAAATGAGACCACAGGTCTGATATTTATGGATCCTGGAGTCCCAGCCCCAGACTTGATTGGGGCTGAGGATCCAGGTCCTGCCAGATACAGAAAGCTAACTGGTAAGTCAGCTGTCAATCAATAATCAGTGCACACACCCAACACCTATGCTGAAAAGGCAGGGGAGTGAAACCCTGGCCTCTGCTATAACAAAGAACAGCAGAGTATGTGAAAAACATGTGAAGCATTATGGCTGAAAAAGCCGAGCCGAGCGCCTGACTCGAGTCCTAACACCACCATTCTCTTGGTCGCGCACTCCTCATAACCGTGATCGTACGTGCACCATTGGAGCGGCGCACGTGCGCTAAGGGCCTGAAGCCAATGCCCTCAGTTGAGATTCACAACGCAGTTATTAGGGGGACACGCCTGAGAACTCGGCAGCTCCGGCGCAAACTGGCAAGTCGGCGCGCGGCCCTTGCCAGCAACTGAAGAAGGTGACGCCATGGTGGAGAAGGAGGCCGGACATGGGTGAATATGCATCATAATTAGGAAGGAGGAAGTAGTGGTGAGGCGTGCCGAAGTACAGTACAAATTCAAGCCACTACTCCTCTTTAACACTTGGTTCGCGGGTGTGGGACAGAATGTGGCAAATCTACTGAACTCCTTGCTTCAAGGAAGGTATCATACACAAAAGGCACACACACCTACACTACACTGTCAGCACCTCGGTTCCAGTCCAGGTGCTAAGAGATTCCTATATGCTATCTGCCATGTCTGCAGCTCTGATATAGAGCTAATAGATTCCCTTCAATATATGTTTCGCCAATGGTGATGACCAGATAAAAAAAACATAGGGGGGGAAAATCCATCCCCTCCTTGGTTGAACTTGATGGACATGTGTCTTTTTTCAACCGTATTAACTATGTAAAAACTATGTAAAAATACAGCACCATAAAGCTGTCAAGAGCCCAAATTCTTACTTTTCGTCTGGACTTTTATGTGTCCACAAACACAACCTGCACTCTTGATTTTTTTTTCCCTTTAATTTATTTTTCTATATTTTCTCCTCAGATGTTGGAAGTGTACCTGAATGCGTAAATGTGCATAAAATAATATTCTACATCAACTCGCTGAAAACTCGGGAAAAGAAGAATAAAGAGTTCTTGAAAAGATTATACATTTTAACACAATAACATTTACATGCAAATATGCTATTCCCAGGGAAGTGGGGAAAAAAAATTATTAAATGAAAGGCGGGTTCCTGCTGCTGTTATTCAGACTGAGAATACAGTGCAGATTCAGCACAAAGTACAAAAAATACAATGCAGATCTTCATTGTAATATTCCTGTAATAACCAACTGCTGGTTGATGTACTTTATACATCTGTAAACTCGCAGGACTGTAAAACTTTAGAGCTGTCGTCTGGGAGACTATTAATAAGGCCTTCTGTATGAAGTATATAGCTCACAGCTGGGCAGCGTCCACCGGTCAGCCATAACATTAGAACCTAGTATTGTGTAGGTTCCTATTGTACTGCCAAAACCGCTCTGCTCCTTCAAGGCATTGACTCGACGAGTTCTCTGAAGTTATCCAGGACCTTTCACAGATTAAATCTGGAAAATTCGGTTAACACCTTAAACTCTTTGTTATGTTCAATTCCTGCACCATTTTTGTAGTGTGGCCGGGGTTTTAGTCTGCTAAAGGTGGTGGGCACTGTCTCCCATTAAAGAGGCACTCCAGAAAAATAAATCTTTTAAATCAACTAGTGCCAGAAAGGTATATAGATTTGTATTTTCTTCTATTTAAAAATATCCAGTCTTCCAGTACTTATCAGCTGCTGTATGTCCTGCAGGAAGTGGTGTATTCTTCCCAGTCTGACACAGTGCTCTCTCCTGCCACCTCTGACTGTGACAGGAACTGCCCATTGCAGTAGCAAATCCCTATAGAAAACATCTCCTGTTTTAAACAGTTCCTGTCTTGGACAGAGGTGGCAGCAGAGAGCCCTTAAACTACAAAAAACACACCACACCTGCTTTGAAATCTTTACATGGGAGAGACCTCGCTGATACTGTGGTGAGCCCCCGTGGTGTTACGGTGGAGGTACGGACGGTCACTTGCTAGGTGGTGAAGTATGACGCCTGCTCTGTGGTGGTTGGTCAAGATGTAGCCGGATCCTAGGGTGTTAAGTTGTGACGCCAGTGTCGGTTAAGGACACAGGTATGGTGGAAAACCTGTTTTTATTTTAAAGGGACGGTTACACCTTGTTCCCCTGTGGTCAGTGACCTGCTGGGCTGCTACAGGGCCCCTTGGGTAGTAATCACGGTGGTCCGGAGTGGAGTAGTGACCAACCCGGACTATCGGCACTGCCACCCACAGAAATGGGAAATTTCCCAAGGAATGTGTGAGAGTCTCTACCATAAATAAAAGCTTGTTTACTCTGGAAGTGCTTGTGTGCAGCAGAACATACAGCTTTGCATTGACAGAGTACTTTATACTTGATAGGACACATAATAGTTCAGGATCCAGATCTATGATGAGAGTACAAAGAGTGGTACAGTTGTGCCGACTGGGTTGCGCATTGAGAGGTATAAAGAAGAATCAGAGGAGCAGAGAGAAGGATGTTGTGAGAGTCCCAACCCAAGTAGTACTGTGCTCTGCCGGGATGTTGGAGGATGAGGTAGAAATAGACAAATACTTGAGAGAGAACACTTTTGCCTGTGCATTGACTCTTGTCGGAATGAACCACCTATTGCCCTACCAGTGTTGGGAGACCCGTCCTAGAGGGTGACACAAGCCCCAGACCTTGTTACCAGGGATGAGCGGACTGCTGAGGATTCCCTGCTGACAACAGCACTGCGAGATAGAGTTTATAGGCGTCTAGCAACTTTGCTCTATTCGGATCAGTTCCTCGCTTTCTGCTTTTGTGGATACTGTCCTGCACTGTGACTCTCCTAGTCCACAGTTTGGGTTGAGATGATCTCTGACTTGTCCTCTCCTGTAAAGGGTCTAACACTGCATAGTGTTGAGTGACTGGAGGAGAAACTGTCAGGTGCATCTTGTCTTGCTTCCTCACTGTACAGGAACTCAACTAAGACTGCATACTAAGGCTGGGGATCTGGCCGAGAACCAGGGCCCTAAGGAACCACTGTAGGGAGCGTTCTAGGCTGCGTCCATTCCCTCCAAAGTCCAATATCGAAAGACACACACACTTTCTCTACTCACGTGATTTACTATCTACAAGTCCCTGTAAGGTTCGCTGTGAATGGGTGAATAGTGCATAAAGAAGAAGATGATAGGCTAGAAGAAGGAGACACTGTCATAGGTTCACAGATTCATGTGACAAACAAACAAACAAACAAACAAACAAACAAACAATAACCCTTTCCATCCTTCAGCTGGGCAGCGACTAAGTACATATACTTACAATAGCGACATCTTGCTTTTTTCCCAGCTTTTGGCTGAAACTTTTGCGCAGTACTGTTAGTGACTAACTATGGACGTATTCTGACGAAAAACCAGTCCAAAAGAAGTCCTTCTTGGTTTTATGTCCATAACAAATGCAAATGTAAAATTAAACTGATCATCAACTGTTTTACTATTGAATTCAGTTTTTAATGGTATATTGGACATTTTTGAGAGCGTGCCCATAGCCAAATGCTGCAGAGAATGTTCTCCTCCTGTACGTCTTTGTCAACCTTTCCCTTTTATCCTGTTCCTCATTGCTGGCCGCACCACAGGGTCCTGATTCTGGATTCTGTACTCATCATGTTACCAGGCAGCAGTTCATGACAGATGAAGCCTTCTCTCTGATGAACCTGCTTCCAGACACAAACCTCTATACATCAGAAGTCAGAACTTACGACTTCCATTGTATATTCAATGCTAAAATATTAAAGGGGTACTCCAGGCAAAGGTAAAAAAACTGAAAGAGAAGGGGGTGGTGGGAATATATTAATAAAGTGATACTTACCTGTCCCAATACCCCAGCAGCTGCAGCACCACCAGCTCACTGACAGCCTCCAGATTCCTCAATCTCCCCTGGGTTCCTGCGTGGTCATGACACCACAGGAACTACGTGCGCAGCCAGTCAGTGGGGTGCCCTGCCTTAGTCACTGACTGGCTGAGCGGGCATTTCTGAGCGGACTGTGACATCACAGGAGCGGGAGATACAGGAGACCAGAGGGTGACAGTGAGCTGGTGACGCTTCAGCTGCTGAGGCACCAGGATAGGTATCACTTATTATGTTCCCACCACCCCTCACCCTCCCCATACTGTATACACCCACCTCTGCAGTAAGCCCTCCATACTGTATGCCTCTCTCACTTACTTTAGGTGGCCCACGTAACCCCTGTCCCCCCATATTCAATGTCCTGTACTGTGCATCTTCTTACCCCTCCTGTCTCCCCTGCAGCTTGTGTTGAGCAGGTGGGGGCGGAGTATAACAACTCTGGCACTGATTGGCTGAGGCTCAGCACTCAACACAGTGTCAGGGATCTGGTCAGCTGACTATAACTAGGGTTATTTTCGGTAGTTGATCAACACATTACACTAGGTAGTGCCCACCCAGTGCTTTAGTACTTACCTGTGGTTGTATGTGGGCCATAGATACTATTTGTGAATGATTTGCTATAGGTTGGGGACATGCCCATTATAAATAGGCAAACATAAGGGCAATCATAATGTGCCTTCCTAACCTATCCTATATGTCTGATATATCCTATGGATAATTAGTTTCATATGTTATTCAATCCATATATGTGTCATGAATTATTTCTTATCTTTATACAAGTGTTTATTATTCAGCTAGCAGTCACTTTAGAAATGTGATATGCAGCATAAACAATACTTTTGGGTTCAGTAATATGGGCCAAGTTTCCAGCCCCAGCGCTACAGGCATCTATGACTATTATACAGTGCACAAAAGATAAGATGTTATTACACTGACACATGCACAGAAATGTATAAAGTGAGAGGTGAATCATCCATCACTGGCCTATAGGCATGCGTTAGTCACACAGGCTCACACTATATCAGGTACAGGGGGGAAACTTTGCTCTTGGTTTTATAAAGGTGATATATACATTAGATAAGCAGAGCCGGATGGTCACAAAATGGTCTCGGTGGACATTACCTAGATAGTCGCCTTTCCTGTGATCTAAATGTGGCACACAGACCCCCAGTGCATATGGTGGAGCTAAAATGTACAAAAAATTTATAAATTTTACCCAGTTAATAAATTTGATGCACTGTAAGACAGAGTACGTTTTTTATGTAAGATTAGAATAAGAAGTGCCAGGCTTCACATGGGCGAGTTACAGCCACATATACAACCGCAAGTTCTGGCTTAAAGGGGTACATTGACAAACTTTTTAGATAGTTCTGCCCTTATATAAAACATAATACACATCTTATTCTCTCCCAGTGTCCTCTAACGGTGTCTCTGGGTTCCCGTTGACTGCTGTTATGTCCGAGATGAACTCTTAACAACCTGCTTAGCCAATCACTGACTCAGTTGGGACAGTCCTGCAACCAATGATTGGCTGAGCGGGCTGTCATTTGTTTCGAAAGTGCAGTTAGCGGGGGGGTGGGGGAGGGGGGGGCATAAAAAATCTGATTGGTTGCTAGGGGTAACTGAGCCAGTTTCACTTTACACCTTTAGGCTATGTTCACACTACGTAAAAGTATGGCCGTTGTTGCCGATGGCAACAACGGCCATACTTTTGGCGCGGTGGAACAATGCCTGTTTCTTTATGGGATCCCGGCCGGAGCGTATACACATCGTAACTTACATGTCAGTTTTCTGCGGACAGAATTCAGTGAATTCTGGCCGCAGAAAGACCTGTCAGTTCACTCACTTCACTGTGGAATAAGGGAAGCTCTGATGCGGGCGTGCGCTGATGTGCCCGCATCAGAGCTCTGCGGCCGGACGGATCATCCGGCCGGTACTTAAGTACCGGCCGTAATGATCCGGGCACAGACCGGACGTTCTGTGACCCAGCTGGGCTCACGGAACGGCCGGTCTGATACGTAGTGTGAACATAGCCTTACACATGAAATCTTAATGGATTAGTTGGTCTCTGAATCGACTGTCTGGGTTTTCTCATGTGATCAAATGACAAAGCTAGCACAGACAATTTAGACAAAATTGCAGAGCCGACGCAATCAATTAGGGTTTAAATATGTAAACAAACAACTGCAACAAAACTGCGAATGTGTGAACACGGCTTATTGGATCTTTCCTGCTGACACTGTTTATGGAGGTCCTCTGTAGATGACACAATTTTGGAGAAAGTCTGTGACTGTTTTATGTGGGTTCTCTGTGGCTTAAACAGCTTACGGGTTTGTGGCTGATAATAATGGAACTCTGAGGCTGACACCATGTATTGGGAGGCTATTGTGGATGATACTGTATATGGTGGCCCTCTGTGACTGACACTGTGTATGGGGGCACTCTGTGACTGACACTGTGTATGGGGGCCCTCTGTGACTGACACTGTGTATGGGGGCCCTCTGTGACTGACACTGTGTATGGGGGCCCTCTGTGACTGACACTGTGTATGGGGGCACTCTGTGACTGACACTGTGTATGGGGGGGCCCTCTGTGACACACTGTGGATGATGGCCCTCTGTGACTGACACTGTGTATGGGGGCCCTCTGTGACTGACACTGTGTATGGGGGCACTCTGTGACTGACACTGTGTATGGGGGCACTCTGTGACTGACACTGTGTATGGGGGGGCCCTCTGTGACACACTGTGGATGATGGCCCTCTGTGACTGACACTGTGTATGGGGGCCCTCCGTGAATGACACCATGTATGGGGAGGCTATTGTGGATGATGCTGTATATGATGGCCCTCTGTGACACACTGTGAATGGGGGGCCCTCTGTGACACACTGTGGATGATGGCCCTCTGTGACTAACACTGTGTATGGGGGCCCTCTGTGACTGACACTGTGTATGGGGGCCCTCTGTGACTGACACTGTGTATGGGGGGGCCCTCTGTGACACACTGTGGATGATGGCCCTCTGTGACTGACACTGTGTATGGGGGCACTCTGTGGCTGACACTGTGTATGGGGGCCCTCTGTGACTGACACTGTGTATGGGGGCACTCTGTGACTGACACTGTGTATGGGGGCACTCTGTGACTGACAGTGTGTATGGGGGCACTCTGTGACTGACAGTGTGTATGGGGGCACTCTGTGACTGACACTGTGTATGGGGGCCCTCTGTGAATGACACCATGTATGGGGAGGCTATTGTGGATGATGCTGTATATGATGGCCCTCTGTGACACACTGTGAATGGAGGGCCCTCTGTGACTGACACTGTGTATGGGGGGCCCTCTGTGACACACTGTTAATGGGGGGCCCTCTGTGACTGACACTGTGTATGGGGGCCCTCTGTGACACACTGTGAATGGGGGGCCCTCTGTGACTGACACTGTGTATGGGGGGCCCTCTGTGACACACTGTTAATGGGGGGCCCTCTGTGACTGACACTGTGTATGGGGGCACTCTGTGACACACTGTGTATGGGGGGGTCCTCTGTGACCAACACTGTGTATGGGGGCACTCTGTAACTGACACTGTGTATGGGGGCCCTTTGTGACACACTGTGTATGGGGGGCACTCTGTAACTGACACTGTGTATGGGGGCCCTCTGTAACTGACACTGTGTATGGGGGGCCCTCTGTAACTGACACTGTGTATGGGGGCGCTCTGTGACTGACACTGTGTATGGGGGGCCCTCTGTGACCGACACTGTGTATGGGGGCACTCTGTAACTGACACTGTGTATGGGGGCCCTCTGTGACTGACACTGTGTATGGGGGCCCTCTGTGACTGACACTGTGTATGGGGGCCCTCTGTGACTGACACTGTGTATGGGGGCCCTCTGTGACTGACACTGTGTATGGGGGCACTCTGTAACTGACACTGTGTATGGGGGCACTCTGTAACTGACACTGTGTATGGGGGCACTCTGTAACTGACACTGTGTATGGGGGCACTCTGTAACTGACACTGTGTATGGGGGCACTCTGTAACTGACACTGTATATGGGGGCCCTCTGTGACTGATACTGTGTATGGGGGCCCTCTGTGACTGACACTGTGTATGGGGGGCCCTCTGAGACTGACACTGTGTATGGGGGCCCTCTGTAACTGACACTGTGTATGGGGGGGGGTCCTCTGTGGCTGACACTGTGTATGGGGTGCCCTCTGTGACTGACACTGTGTATGGGGGCCCTCTGTGGCTGACACTGTGTATGGGGGGCCCTCTGTGACTGACACTGTGTATGGGGGCCCTCTGTGGCAGACACTGTGTATGGGGGGGCCCTCTGTGACTGACACTGTGTATGGGGGGGCCCTCTGTGACTGACACTGTGTATGGGGGCCCTCTGTAGCTGACATTGTGTATGGGGGCCCTCTGTGGCAGACACTGTGTATGGGGGGCCCTCTGTAACTGACACTGTGTATGGGGCCCTCTGTGACTGACACTGTGTATGGGGGCCCTCTCTGGCTGACACTGTGTGTGGGGGGCCCTCTGTGGCAGACACTGTGTATGGGGGCCCTCTGTTGCAGACACTGTGTATGGGGGGGCCGTCTGTGACTGACACTGTGTATGGGGGGCCTCTGTGGCTGACACTGTGTATGGGGGGCCTCTGTGACTGACACTGTGTATGGGGGGCCCTCTGTGGCAGACACTGTGTATGGGGGGCCCTCTGTGACTGACACTGTGTATGGGGGCCCTCTGTAGCTGACATTGTGTATGGGGGCCCTCTGTGGCAGACACTGTGTATGGGGGGCCCTCTGTAACTGACACTGTGTATGGGGCCCTCTGTGACTGACACTGTGTATGGGGGCCCTCTCTGGCTGACACTGTGTGTGGGGGGCCCTCTGTGGCAGACACTGTGTATGGGGGCCCTCTGTTGCAGACACTGTGTATGGGGGGCCCTCTGTGACTGACACTGTGTATGGGGGGCCTCTGTGGCTGACACTGTGTATGGGGGCCCTCTGTGACTGACACTGTGTATGGGGGCCCTCTGTGACTGACACTGTGTATGGGGGGCCCTCTGTGGCTGACACTGTGTATGGGGGCCCTCTGTGACTGACACTGTGTATGGGGGCCCTCTGTGGCAGACACTGTGTATGGGGGGCCCTCTGTAACTGACACTGTGTATGGGGCCCTCTGTGGCAGACACTGTGTATGGGGGCCCTCTGTGACTGACACTGTGTATGGGGGCCCTCTGTGACTGACACTGTGTATGGGGGCCCTCTGTAGCTGACATTGTGTATGGGGGCCCTCTGTGGCAGACACTGTGTATGGGGGGCCCTCTGTAACTGACACTGTGTATGGGGCCCTCTGTGACTGACACTGTGTATGGGGGCCCTCTCTGGCTGACACTGTGTGTGGGGGGCCCTCTGTGGCAGACACTGTGTATGGGGGCCCTCTGTTGCAGACACTGTGTATGGGGGGCCCTCTGTGACTGACACTGTGTATGGGGGGCCTCTGTGGCTGACACTGTGTATGGGGGGCCCTCTGTGACTGACACTGTGTATGGGGGCCCTCTGTGACTGACACTGTGTATGGGGGGCCCTCTGTGGCTGACACTGTGTATGGGGGCCCTCTGTGACTGACACTGTGTATGGGGGCCCTCTGTGACTGACACTGTGTATGGGGCCCTCTGTGACTGACACTGTGTATGGGGGCCCTCTGTGGCTGACACTGTGTATGGGGGCCCTCTGTGACTGACACTGTGTATGGGGGCCCTCTGTGACTGACACTGTGTATGGGGGCCCTCTGTGACTGACACTGTGTATGGGGGGCCCTCTGTGGCTGACACTGTGTATGGGGGCCCTCTGTGACTGACACTGTGTATGGGGCCCTCTGTGACTGACACTGTATATGGGGGGCCCTCTGTGACTGACACTGTGTATGGGGGGGCCTCTGTGACTGACACTGTGTATGGGGGCATAAATAAAATGACATACATAACTAGTTTCGCTTTATGAATTTTCCATCTGACAATTGTTGCCGGGCTGCCAGCAATAACCAATACTATTTGCTAACTATATATATATATATAATAACCTTCTATATGGAGTGTTATTCATGTACACAGGGCGGCCAGAGGACTATAATGTGCCTGCTCACTTCTCCTATAGGAGATGATGTCACGACTGACCTACAGGGGTCTCCTCCTGCTCACTAAACGCAACATTCCCCCAAATCACAGCACAAGACTACATCTCCCGGCAGGCAAAACAGGCGGCGCATGCGTACTGAGTAGAAGGGGAAAAAAAACCCTCCCTTCAGCATACTTTAATACGGTGGGCGTGGTCAGCAGATCTCCGCAACTAAGCCCCTCCCCCTTCTCCGCGGCCGCCATGTTTATGCCAGAGAGACGATGACAGGAAGGAGAAGCTTGTGATCGCTGCGCCGGCTGCGCGAGGAGACCGCACGGACTGAAGACGCTGCGGGGCGCGAGGAGCCGAGCTGAGGACACGGTTGTCGGTGTCCTCTCCCGTGACAGAGCGTGGTCGGTGCTCGGGAGGGGGTGACGCAGTTTCCGGGGATGAGGCAGTGAAGGGCTCGGGAGCCGCTGCTGTGTCTGCCTATAGCGCTCCCTCCTCCCCGTGAGGTATTTATAGGTCGGACAAGGAGTTATTTGTCGTATTCTTCTGCCCGGTAACCCTTCACCTCCTGGAGTGGAACTTTACAGCGCGCAGGGGGAGGGCAGCCTGCACCCGGTCCTGCCAGCCGCCCCTCCATGCCAAGGCTGCCCCCTGGATATAGCACGGAAGGATAACCCCCAGCATCCGCGCCTCCTGCTTCTAAGGGGCTCTCAGCGCCAACATGTCCAACCCTGTGCCAGTGGATATGGTAAGGTGCCCGGCTGCCAAGTGCCATGCTGCTCGTGTTTATCAATATAGGATGGGCTGCTATGGGTGCCCTGTATATAGCCCGTATGTATAGTGCCTGGTATATAGCCCGTATGTATAGTGCCCTGTATATAGCCCTTGTGTATAGTGCCTGGTATATAGCCCCTGTGTATAGTGCCTGGTATATAGCCCCTGTATATAGCCCCTGTGTATAGTGCCCGGTATATAGCCCCTGTGTATAGTGCCCTGTATATAGCCCCTGTGTATAGTGCCCTGTATATAGCCCCTGTGTATAGTGCCTGGTATATAGCCCGTATGTATAGTGCCTGGTATATAGCCCCTGTGTATAGTGCCCGGTATATAGCCCCTGTGTATAGTGCCCGGTATATAGCCCCTGTGTATAGTGCCTGGTATATAGCCCCTGTGTATAGTGCCCGGTATATAGCCCCTGTGTATAGTGCCCTGTATATAGCCCGTATGTATAGTGCCTGGTATATAGCCCCTGTGTATAGTGCCTGGTATATAGCCCCTGTGTATAGTGCCTGGTATATAGCCCCTGTGTATAGTGCCCGGTATATAGCCCCTGTGTATAGTGCCCTGTATATAGCCCGTATGTATAGTGCCTGGTATATAGCCCCTGTGTATAGTGCCTGGTATACAGCCCCTGTGTATAGTGCCTGGTATACAGCCCCTGTGTATAGTGCCTGGTATATAGCCCCTGTGTATAGTGCCTGGTATATAGCCCCTGTGTATAGTGCCTGGTATATAGCCCCTGTGTATAGTGCCTGGTATATAGCCCCTGTGTATAGTGCCTGGTATATAGCCCCTGTGTATAGTGCCTGGTATATAGCCCCTGTGTATAGTGCCTGGTATATAGCCCCTGTGTATAGTGCCTGGTATATAGCCCCTGTGTATAGTGCCTGGTATATAGCCCCTGTGTATAGTGCCTGGTATATAGCCCCTGTGTATAGTGCCTGGTATATAGCCCCTGTGTATAGTGCCTGGTATATAGCCCCTGTGTATAGTGC
This sequence comes from Dendropsophus ebraccatus, assembly GCF_027789765.1. Taxonomy (NCBI): domain Eukaryota; kingdom Metazoa; phylum Chordata; class Amphibia; order Anura; family Hylidae; genus Dendropsophus; species Dendropsophus ebraccatus. The sequence continues at coordinate 37,183,283 of NC_091458.1, read as the reverse complement.
CTGGTATATAGCCCCTGTGTATAGTGCCTGGTATATAGCCCCTGTGTATAGTGCCTGGTATATAGCCCCTGTGTATAGTGCCTGGTATATAGCCCCTGTGTATAGTGCCTGGTATATAGCCCCTGTGTATAGTGCCTGGTATATAGCCCCTGTGTATAGTGCCTGGTATATAGCCCCTGTGTATAGTGCCTGGTATATAGCCCCTGTGTATAGTGCCTGGTATATAGCCCCTGTGTATAGTGCCTGGTATATAGCCCCTGTGTATAGTGCCTGGTATATAGCCCCTGTGTATAGTGCCTGGTATATAGCCCCTGTGTATAGTGCCTGGTATATAGCCCCTGTGTATAGTGCCTGGTATATAGCCCCTGTGTATAGTGCCTGGTATATAGCCCCTGTGTATAGTGCCTGGTATATAGCCCCTGTGTATAGTGCCTGGTATATAGCCCCTGTGTATAGTGCCTGGTATATAGCCCCTCACTGGGCATTACCGACCAGTGCCCCTATGTATAGTGCCAGGTATATAGCCCCTCACTGGGCATTACCCACCAGTGCCCCTATGTATAGTGCCAGGTATATAGCCCCTCACTGGGCATTACCCACCAGTGCCCCTATGTATAGTGCCAGGTATATAGCCCCTCACTGGGCATTACCCACCAGTGCCCCTATGTATAGTGCCAGGTATATAGCCCCTCACTGGGCATTACCCACCAGTGCCCCTATGTATAGTGCCAGGTATATAGCCCCTCACTGGGCATTACCCACCAGTGCCCCTATGTATAGTGCCAGGTATATAGCCCCTCACTGGGCATTACCCACCAGTGCCCCTATGTATAGTGCCAGGTATATAGCCCCTCACTGGGCATTACCCACCAGTGCCCCTATGTATAGTGCCAGGTATATAGCCCCTCACTGGGCATTACCCACCAGTGCCCCTATGTATAGTGCCAGGTATATAGCCCCTCACTGGGCATTACCCACCAGTGCCCCTATGTATAGTGCCAGGTATATAGCCCCTCACTGGGCATTACCCACCAGTGCCCCTATGTATAGTGCCAGGTATATAGCCCCTCACTGGGCATTACCCACCAGTGCCCCTATGTATAGTGCCAGGTATATAGCCCCTCACTGGGCATTACCCACCAGTGCCCCTATGTATAGTGCCAGGTATATAGCCCCTCACTGGGCATTACCCACCAGTGCCCCTATGTATAGTGCCAGGTATATAGCCCCTCACTGGGCATTACCCACCAGTGCCCCTATGTATAGTGCCAGGTATATAGCCCCTCACTGGGCATTACCCACCAGTGCCCCTATGTATAGTGCCAGGTATATAGCCCCTCACTGGGCATTACCCACCAGTGCCCCTATGTATAGTGCCAGGTATATAGCCCCTCACTGGGCATTACCCACCAGTGCCCCTATGTATAGTGCCAGGTATATAGCCCCTCACTGTACATTACACACTGATGCCTGGGCACAGCCAGGTATCGCCCACCACTATGCATTACATAATGCATTGCTATACTGACCTCTCCTAATGTCTCCTCTGCACCAGGCTGTGCCCTCTCATGGCTGACATCATCATTATTCCTTCCTTATATAGTGCCAGCATATTCTGCAGCGTGGTATGTTGAACACTTATGAGGATATGGGTGTATATATGCTGTATACCTTAATGCCACATCCTGATCACCCTGACCTTTATGAGATGGCATCGCAGGGCATTGTGCCCCCTCAGTGCATAGACCCTGCCTATATTAGTGGAGGCTGTGTATCAGTAGGAATGACACCATGGTTGTGTTGGTGGTCGTCCTCATGAGGGTGGGGGGACCCCCGCTGACATTGTGACAGAGTGATAGATGTGTTTCTCTACATCAATCCCAATGGGGTCTCCTAATCTAATCTCCCACACATATACATTAGGCATCCAGCTGACTTATCTCTGTCTATATAGTGGAGGAGACTTCACAGACATTGGAGCGTCCGTCAGATTGGAGCCCAGGGTGCCAGTATTGCAAGGGAAGCTACTGAATTACTACAACTCCCAGCATGCCCTGGCTGTCTGATTGGATTTGAACCCTGCTTTCTGTAGCCCTGCAGCTGCCCTTGACAGTTGCCTTGGATTTGGACCCGGGATTCCAGTATTGCAGGGGGATAATTCAATACTGATCTCTGACTTTGCCTCTTTATTAGTGGGTTTGGCCCTACAACGGTTGAAAAACTACAAGTCTAAGCATGCCCTGTGATCAGATTCAAACCCTGGGCCATAGTATTGTAAGGGCTTAGTGCTCATCTCTAATTCTAAATCTATGCAAGTGGTTTCAAACCTGTACCTCTGTGACTGTTGCAGAACTACAGCTCCCAGCATGCCCTAACAGCATGCCGAGATTATAACACCAGACCCCGGCATTGCAGGGGATGATTACTGGTTGCCAACTTTCTTTTTACACCAGTGGTTTTTAATCTGTGTTCCAGCTGTTGCCTGACTACCTGCTTCGGTTTGGATCCCGGTGTTATAGAGAGTCGTACTGATCACTTTACATCTATAGCAGTGCTCCCCAGTCTGTCGCCCTGTACGTGTTGCTAAACTACAACGCTCAGTTGTGCAACATCTCCAGGTTGGAGACAGCTGAGGTAGTCAGTAAAAACTTTTCTGAGTATTATATTTAACATTTTTGCTTGTTTGTTAGACTATTTGTGTGTACTTTCCTCCTGCTCCACCAGTTTTACCAACCCGTGGCCCCGCAGTTGTAGTCTTGCAATGCCGGAAGGGTATGTGTGGTTTACTTCTCTGTGCATTATATTCAACACGTTGCTGCAGTTTTTGTGTATGTTTATAACTTTGGATCCATATAATGGATGTGTGTGTGTAAATATATATTATGCCTATATACACATATATATCAGTGTTGTGCTCAGGATAGGTGTCTAAAGCTGTTCAGCGTGTGGTTTGACCCCATGGCGGTGCCCTATAAATACTCTTCAGTGGGTGCTTTATGCCGCGTCTGTCACACAATCTGTGGGGAAGTGAACTCCGCTGTACTCTCCCAATGTGACCCGTCAGCAGTTCATAGGGTTTAGATTTGTCTTCGTCTCCCCATTGCTTGGTGGATCAGCAGTTTGTATCTGCAGTGCAGATCACCAGATTCTCTTCACATGTGGTCGGTGAAGTTCTGTATTTGCTCTTTACAGTAAAGTATTGGGTGACAGCCTGTGGGAGCGTGATAAGTGGCGGATGTGGTGGTCTAAAGAGTGTGATCGGAAACATTGTTAATAGTATTGCCTACCTAGCACAGGTGATGTCATCTGTCTCCTCCTATTACCTGTACACAAGCCAATGTCTCATAACCTAAAATTGGTTTCTGCATTGGTCTTGGGTGTACAGAAACTTTGACGTGGTAACGAGATATTCCTAGATTGTAGTCATGGAAGTGACGCCAGGGTGGTTGATGTTTATTTCACTGGGTACCACATCCACGTCATGTGCCATCAGTGTAGTAATAAGAAAATAAATAGTGACTTGGATTTCCCATGGCTATTTTAGACTTACATTAACCGTTTCTATTTAAAAAATTTTTTGGGGGGGGCCAATACACTTTAAGTATATGAAGACTTCTTTATATGTTGATAGAGAGTCACAGGTCACCATGTCATTCATCCTGAATAGCTGATGTAAGAGAATGGGGCTACATTGTGACCTGCGGGTAGTCATGACACGACCAGACATCTGTCCTGGGTGGATTTCTGGCTATTGTTAGGTTACATTAGCAGCCACTTGAGGGTCACAACACAATCCCATTCACTCACATTAGCTGTGATTTAAGGAGCATGACCCAGCCACCTTTGGCCTCTACATTGGCCAGTGGCCAAAGTGGCCATGTAGCCCTAGGCTTTGGAGTGTATGAGGATCGGGTATGTTGGGTTTTAGGCTGCTGTTTGGAGGTTAGGAACGCAGTGGCTGTCTAATATGTATGGCAAGCGTTGGTATCACATTTCTGTTGTCGTCTGGCCTTGGGGGAAGGGTGCATACTGGAAAATTAAAGGAGCTCTCTGGTACTAGAAAAATAGGATTTGCTTGAACGGGTATTCCGAGTTACAAATTACTTATAACCTTTAGGGTGCGTTTACACAGAAAGATTTATCTGACAGATTTTGGAAGCCAAAGCCAGGAATGGATTTGAAAAGAGGATAGATCCCAGTCTTTCCTTTCTGACCTGATCCCTGTTTATAGTCTGTTCCTGGTTTTGGCTTCAAAGATCTGTCCGATAAATCTGCCTGTGTAAACGCACCATTAGGCTGTCTCCAGAGTGGGCACCTGGTCTTTATGAATGAAATGACAGGTTGCACATGTGCGTTATTGCTCCCATAGGGTATGAATGGAGCGGTGGTGGAGCTTCCTTCATAACAAAGATCTTGAGCCCCCATTCTGGATATTATAACAGGGCCCATCGGTCAGACCCCAGGAGTTTAGTTCTGAAAACCCCTTTAACATATAGAATATACACAGTTACGCACCCCTCCAGATATCCCTGAATCCTCAATGTCCTCTCATGAACCAGGAGCCGAGGGTCCATCTATATGACCACGACCATAAGGGACCTGTATAGATGACCACAGTGGCTGCAGTCCAGCTTTCCTAAAAAGAGAATAAAACATGAGGCGTCAGAGCCAAGAGAGGACGAATCAAGGACTTAGCATGAAATTTCCTTTAAATTCCCAGATATTAATGGCGGTCTGTTATGTCCCAGCACATCTCCCCTCCCCCCAGTAATTCTGTATTATTACAGTTCTATACTCATAGTATTGTGTGTTAATCTGATGTCCCTAAGTGCCAGCTGTCAGCTCTTGAGTATGAGAGAGAAATCTGTACTGCAGGCATGTAATAGCCGCCCTGCCCATAATGATTGTCGGATTTATCAGTCCTAGTAAAGTTTTATGTGTGACAATCCCCAGCTGATTCACGTGGGTTCTGTGCCATAGTAAAATAGCCTTGCTGCATTATATTGGGAAGCTATGATTGGGCGGCCTCCGAAAATGGCAGCCTATACGCCACCAGGAATATTTCAAGCACTGTTCATCCTGAGCTACCTGGTTCTTAAATACTGTAAAGCGCACACGTTTTTTTAAAAATAAAAATGAACGTGTTTCACAGATAATTGTTTAGCAAGATCTATCTATCATTAGTGATGTCCGTGTAACCCTTGCCCTAAACTGTATACATGACCTCTGCCGCTCCCGGTGTTCTTTCCAGAGTCGCCGCTGTAGCTTCAGAGCTGCTCTCTGAACTGACAGACCACTCAGCCAATCACCGGCCGGGAACTCCGGGAGCGTGGACAAGTGATGTATGCAGTTTCAGCTGATTGTTATCTCTATTACATGGAGGGATAATTGTCCGAATCGTGTAACAGGGCCATGCAAAGACACATAACATCATATGTTGGCTTACTGGCTCCACTGAGTCTGGACATATTCCCTCTTAGAAGCAATGGGGCAGATTTTTGAAGTTTACTGCAAGCAAAACTAACTTTTCTACCCATGGGCAACAGTGATAGCTTTTCTGACAGTAGATCCCCCCCCCCTTACTTCTGATGGATCTGATCACAACTTTTATTTGATAATAGAGGTATACGGGGGTATGTTATGGGTCCCATGTAGCTGTAATTCAGCCCTGCTCTGGTCATGACTCCTCCATATGACATCAGAGGTAAACAGCGGTATATTGGGGGTCCTATGCACCTGTATGGAAGCCTGCTCTGGTCATGACTCCTCCATATGACATCAGAGGTAAACTGAGGTATATTGGGGGTCCCATGCACCTGTATGGCAGCCTGCTCTGGTCATGTATGGACAGGTTCACACATTGCAGGATGGTTTTGCATTTTCATGGAGTCTATTCCTAGTGCAGTCCTATGAGGGTTTGCAGGTTTTATGTGTGGCTTGTTGGCAGAATGTATGTGGCGAGGTAGGGCTGTATAATGTGCTTTATGTACTGTATAGATGAAGGCCAGCCTTGCTATGCGTGCTCCACAATAAAATTGCACTAGCTCTGGTATGGATTTGCTGAATGCTCTCATTGTTTTTTTGGCCTCTTCATGGTGTGTAGTGAAATGGGGGCATTTGTGTTAGAATACATTGTCTTACATCTCCGTGCCTTGTGTACAATGTGACATTATCATGCACTTACACCCATAACTCCCACCTATTGAATAATTCATTGAGCAGCGGTAACAGGATCGCCGGCCACAAAAGTTTACTGTCCTCTGCTCTTTTGTGTAATCCTCGCCGCGTATAAACACTTAAGCCCCTTTTTGTTTTCCCTCATAGCTGCACTGGATGACAAACATGACTGTACTGATATAAAGGGGAATGGCTTAGATCAGGGATGTCAAACTCAGGCCCCTCCAGCTGTTGCAAAACTACAATTCCAATCATACCTGGGCAGCCGAAGCTTTAGCTTTGGTGTCCAGGCATGATGGGAATTGTAGTTTTAAAACAGCTGGAGGGCCTGAGTTTGACACGTCTGGCTTAGATAAACCAGTCACCAGGTCATAAGATGAGTGTTGTTGGCTTTTTATGACTGTGACCTGCTGCTAGGTGCTCCAGAAATCAGCTGTAACTCCCTGAACCATTACATTGGTCCTGTAATTTATACTCTGTTTTGAATGGCTTAGGCTGGGTTCACACTACGTTTTTGCAATCCGTTTTTTGCAAAAAATGGATGAAAAAAACGGATGCAGTTGTGTGCATCCGTTCTTCCATTATAAAAAACGAAACAAAAAACAGATCAGTTTTTTTTTGCCGGACACAAAAATGTGGTCGACCACGTTTTTGTGTCCGTCAAAAAAAACTGATCCGTGTGGTTTTTTTTTTTATCAGTTGCATCCGTTTTTTCATCCATTTTTTGCAAAAAACGGATTGCAAAAACGTAGTGTGAACCCAGCCTTAGGTGTCTGTATCATTATCTATTTGTAGTGTTCTCTTGTGGCTCTTTAGCAGTTGTAAAACTACAACTCCCATCATGCCTGGATGCTTTTCCCAATACGGCTGCCTGAGAGACTTCATTGACTTCTGATGAGGATCAGTCTAGTTAGATACATCTAGTCATTCACTATTGTGTCTTGGTTGTGGAAAGAACTTCAGTGAAGACCTCTCATCTCCATGCATTGTGATTTACATTACACGTATTATACTATAATCAGTACTATAATAACTTCTCTGCATTGGAATTACAGGATATCCCAGGGTGTCTGCATTGTGCAGCTTTACAAATAGGAGCAACTCAGACACAGAATAATCTGTAAATCCTGAAGTCTTCATTTGTCATTCACTATTGAATTTGACCGAAGCCGGTGTGTAAGTAAATATAACAGGCTGAGGACAATGGGGATCAGGAGAAGGTGCATTTGGGCAGCACAGTCTGAGGTCGGGTCCACCAGTTGTAAATGGCAGGTTATTTCATAGCCTGCTGTTTACTGTGGTAGTGCTATTGATCCGCTGGCGCCCAGTGCAAAGGAATCCATTAGGTCTCATGCAGTGAGCGTATAATTCCTCTCTTCAGAGAAAAGGAATGGGTGGAAGAGGCAGAAGAATGTGCCATCCCCTTTTACTCTGAGGGAGAGCTGGTTAATGACCCGCTGCAAGGAATGTGAGGCCGTCCAGGAGCGAGGAGAGTCTGGACATGCCATTACTACAACACGTGGATGATTAACCATGGGCCGCTGCTTCTATATAGGTCGCCAACCTGCGCAGCTTTTATATTAATGGGAAATTTCTTAGTTATTTGTGGTCACGTTTTTATATTGTACTCATGAATCCTCAGGACAGGCCATCAATATCTGAAAGGTGGGGGCCCAGGTTACTGTAGCTTCTATTGAAGCAAATAAGAGCTGAGGTGCAGTACTGCAACACGGCCACTATACGGTATATGGAGCTGTCTTTGATCCCTGTAGGTGCGGGTGCTGCTGCTCAGGCAATGGACAATAGTCCAGAAAAACCATCTTTATAAGTACACTCTGATATAACAGAGATGGTTTTTGTTTGGCAGGAGTTGTAAAGTTAAAGCATAACCTTGTAGTTTAAAGGGGTATTCCTCATCCACAGGACTTAATAATAATAATTTTTATTTATATAGCGCCAACAGATTCCCATAGACTCAATGATATTCTCAAACAGAATCTGCCGTCCACCCAAAGAATGGACATGTCTATTCTTTGGGCGGATGGCTGATTTTGTTTGAGAATATCATTGAGTGCTACTGCTTGAAATTCTACCGCATGTTCCTTAGTGGGAAGATACCCTAACACCAGTACTTACTACCTCTACTGAACGTCCAGGCCCATAGAACCCTATGTTGCTGAAAGCTCCGTTGACTGCAGCCATGGAATGGGATTATTACTTCCAGAACACAGACAGCTAACAGGTACAATACCCATCTGAATGAGGATTTAGAGAGTTCCGATTTTCCTTAGATCCCATTGTATAACATGGTATTCTTGAGTTGTTTTACAAGGAATAGGTTTAGGCTGTTCCCTCTGGGCACTCTTACAGGGGTCTGAGGTCAGGCCTGGGAATTTATTGCTGTCACATGAGTTCTCTGATGGATAGGAGTCCAATTCATGTCCAGCTGCCCACGGTACATTGTGAGGGTCAAAAGTCACGCTGGGAGGAAGAGATGTCTTTGAAGACCCCCTTCACATAATGGCTCCCGGGGATTGTCATGTGGTTTTGTATGTTTGAGAGGTCCTGTTGGTAATGTCTAACATAGTGTAAGCCTCCATATGAGCTGGATGGTCCTTCTGGTCACCATGATGGTCTTTTTAGGGTCCTGTGATCACGTTTGGATAGTTACATGTATGACTTTTTTTCCTGACTTGACAGCTGGTGGTCCATATGCATCTTTCCTTATCCTGGGAAATCGTCATTAATATTGTAGTCACTATATGGCTGATCTTGGTGCAAATGGTTTTATAACTTCAGTTTTCTGATCACTCAGGGTACCATTACACGTAACGATAATCGGTTGAATCAGCCCTATCCGTCCGATTATCGTTCCATGTAATAAGCACAACGATCAGCCGATAATCGTTGTCATCGGCTGATCGTTGATATAGGTTCTGACCTATAATTGTCGGCCACTGACCGCGCACAGTTACGTGTGATAGCGGTGTGCAGCCGGTGGCTGACGATTTGCAAAGTAAATACATTACCTATCCATGGTCCAGGGCTCCTCTTGCATTCCGCTTCTCCCGGGGTCCTGCACGCTGCAGCTTCAGAGCGGGACTCGCTGACAGGCCACTCAGCCAATCACTGGCCGGGACCGCCGCGGCCAGTAATTGGCTGAGGGGTCTGTCAGCTGAGACAGGCTGCTCTGAAGCTGCAGCGCGTGGCACCCGGGGAAAAGCGGACTGCAAGAGGAGGAGGACCATGGATAGGTAATGTATGCCAGTTTATTAAGGGCTGCAAGGACATCGGTAAAAATGTTCATGCAGCCCTTGTTAAAAGATTATCGGGCTGTGTAATAGGCCCAGTAAACAAGCGCCGATCTAGCAGATGGCGCTCGTTTACAGTTATTATCGGGCCCCCATCGGACCATGTAATACCACCCTCTGACTTCTGAATCTTAAAACCTGCTTTTTGTCCTTTTTAACCAAATCCAACTCTGGGATGGGGCAGGTTGTGCAGACGTCATGCATACAGTATGTAGGTTTGTCTCGTCTCCTGTAATGTTGCCTCATTCATCTAATCGGCCTTTGTCTCTCATCTATTGTATATTTCATGCTTGGCGCCTTCTGTCTAAACTTCCTAGGCTGTGGTTAGTCAATCAGATGCTTCCTGCATTACTGATTATAGCAGCTTGTTAGGAAGATTTTATTAAGTTTACTGAATAGAGCAGATTGTTTTCTAGCTACTGAAGACACGTGGCGGCACATATTGACTATTTCTCAGAAAAAGAATTTTTAATGTATCCCTTTGGCTACAGATTCCATTTATAGGTCACTCTAGCGTGTTACTGCGGAGTAACTATACCCGGAGGGCAGATACGTTCCTGGATTCAAGGAATTAACCCAATGTAAGATTTGGGAGTCACAACATTAAGTTATGGTGGTAGCAAAGAGTTTTAGTCATAGGGCGCATACTTGAAGCCTTGTGGGTAATGTTCGTGTGTCATAGTCATTAGAATTAAAGGGGTTATCTTGTGGTCAAAAGGTATCTCTAGCTGATTGGTGGGATCACAATTGAGGTCAGTTGTCCTTTGAATGGAGCACTGGCCATATATTCACACTGCTGTTTTTGGTATCAGTGGGGGTCCCAGTGGTTGAAGCTCCCCATTGATAAGCCAGTTATCTCCCCTGAGGTTCTTTGGTTGCCAGGTCTATGCTCTCTGGGAATTCAGAACATAGAGAGCTGATTTCAGCCTGATGGATAGAATGATTCTAAAGCAGATAATACAAAAAAGCACATGAGCTTTCATTAGTGACACGTCTGTAACCAATTTATGTAGCCATCAGTGAGGGCATTGTAGACAAAAACATTTGACATGTCAAGAGTAGAGATGAGCGAACCTGGAGCATGCTCGAGTCAATCCGAACCCGAACTTTCGGCATTTGATTAGCGGTGGCTGCTGAAGTTGGATAAAGCCCTAAGGCTATAAGGAAATCATGAATATAGTCATTGGCTGTATCCATGTTTTCCAGACAACCTTAGAGCTTTATCCAAGTTCAGCAGCCACCGCTAATCAAATGCCAAACGTTCGGGTTCGATCGACTCGAACCCGAACCCGGTTCGCTCATCTCTACTCAAGAGTCTTGTTTGTTCAGGGGCTCTCTGCTAACACCCCACTGATCCCCAGTTCGCAGTGATCTCCATCTAGTCAGCTCTATAAGTCTATAGGGCTAAGCCTAATAATAAGCTGTGATTTCCTGTTCTGTACAAACATTTTTAGCAGTTTCCTTTACTGTAGAAATAATATAAAAGTTATAATAATTTTTATTAATATAGCATCAACGTATTCTGTTGCATTTAAAGGAGAAGTCCGGCTAAAATGTTTATTAAAGTATCGTATTGCCCCCTAAAAGTTATACAAATCACCAATAAATGTTGTTTACAGACTAGAGAACAATTCAGACAGTCATAATCATGTAGAGAAAAACTACGGGTACTAAAGATTCTATAAATACAGGTTATCCTCAGAAGCTAGTCTATATTAATGGAAATAGAAGTTCTTTTTGCTGAACCTCTAAAAAGTCATGGTGACATTTAGCATAGTCTGACTGGCTCCTTAGTGTGCGGCAATTTGTACATCCCAGCTCTCCGCTATGGCCGCCTATGAAATTGCCTGCTTAAATGAAAGCGCCTGTAAATCTGGATATTATGTAGTATGGCACATATTGGTGAAGGCTTTAATCTGCTGAGCAGGCTCTTTAGCATTATTTGTCAGTGGTGACACTTCTGAGGCGCAGCTAATGGGACGCTTCCTGGCTGCGCTCTTTTGATGTGCGGCCTGTAAATCACGCTAAGTGATAGCGCACCATTTGATGTTTTGGCCGGACCTCATTTGAAAGTGACTTTTTCTTGCATAAAAAAATAAAATATTTTTTTTCGCTCTGCTTGTAAATATAAAGAGATAATCTAACGTCTGATGTTTCTTCCCGTCAGTTGTCATCTGTGCGGTATCATGTATAAGAAATGGAGGAGTATCTTTATGTGATGTGAGGGCCGTATTCTTTTTTTAATTTTTTCCTTCAGTCCATTGTCTATTGGAATTGTCAGCTGTAAGGTCACTTTCCAGGGAAGACGTCTGTGAGAAGCCTAAAGGCAGTGCTCCACAACCTGTGCAACTTCTCCAGCTGTTGAATAAGAATACCAGTGCTGTACAGCCTACCTCTCATGATCCTCTGCAAAGTAAGCTTTTTGGATTGAGTATAGGATTGTAACTTCAACTATTACATTGATGGCTTATTTTCAGGATAGGCCATCAATATCTTTTCTGTGGTCACCTGGTAGCTCAGGGGTATCAACCCTGCGGCCTTCTAGCTGTTGCAAAACTCCAATTCTCATCATGCTAAAGCTTTCTGTGTCCAGACATGATGGGAATTGTGGTTTTGCAACAGCAGATGGGCCACAAGTTTGACACCGTGTAATGCTATATACAGCACCGTGCAGCATGTTGTGGCCGTTCTGGGTTGCTGCATCTTACCTCTTCTTATTGAAATAAACTATAAAGTGTTTCTTCGGATGCCACATTGCTACCCTATGCAGTTAGGGTACACTCACATACAGCTGCTGTGCTCACCCATTCAGCTACATTGATTTAAACAGCATCAGATCTTGGGGTCACCTTTGATTCGGCCCTGTCTTTTAAACCACATAGTCAGGCCCTGACCACCTCCTGCCGCCATCACATCAAAAACATTTCCAGAATCCGCTCTTTTCTCACCGCTGACTCCACCAAACTGCTGGTCCATGCTCTTATTATCTCCCGCTTGGACTACTGTAACATCCTCCTCTCTGGCCTTCCATCTAACTCTCTTGATCCCCTCCAGTCTATCCTTAACTCTGCTGCCTGACTAATCCACCTTTCCCCTCGCTTGTTTGCACCTCGCACAACCGCCTCCAAGACTTTGCCCGAGCCTCCCCCATACTCTGGAACTCGCTACCCCCACACATCCGGCTCTTATCTCACCATCAAGTCCTTCAAAAGTAACCTTAAAACCCATCTTTTCAAAGTAGGCTACAACCAATAATAATTCTGCATCAAACGTGACTGGCTGCACTTTGCTTCCTGTTTTTCTCCCCGTAGCTTATAGATTGTAAGCCCTCGCGGGCAGGGTCCTCTTTCTCCCCCCCCCCCCCATATGTATCAGTCTACCATTTGTCTTCCTGAAATGTGTTTTTGATCTTGTATTGTTCCTGTTTGTTACCCCCATCGCTTGTATAGTGCTCTGGAGCGAAGGGCGCTCAATAAATAATAATAATAATAATAATAATAGATCTGCAGCAAACACTATACATGTGAATGTTCCCTCAGGAGGTCCCACATTTTGTACAGAGTGTAGGGCCTCTGCGTGCCGCTATACAGGCTTGGTGCCGGTATCTCCACGTGCATGATATCTAATTTAGTTGAAAAATGAATTTTGCTTTTCTTTTATGTTTCGCAGCCTTGCTTGATAAGTGCACCAGGCTGGTAAAGCCATTACAAGAACACTGTCAGGCCACTGGATTGGCTCCTGTCCCAGTTTCTGCTCATTGTTACCTTCCACAAGACATAATTGAAATCAATTAAACTATTGTAATAAGAGGAGGTGCGTTGTAGCCAAGTGCGGCGTACGGTTTGTAGGTGAAGGTTACCTATTTTTTTCATTTGTCGCACATGACATGGTGAATGGCTAGGTGGTTTGGCTGTAAGCTTGGCTCTGTTCACACAATGTTTGCTTTTGCATGAGTGTGTTTTTGATGGAGTCTTCCAGAAATGTACATATACATTAGCCAATGACTCTCATTCTAGTACAGTGTATATAGAAAAGCATATTGACGCTGCGTGTACTAAAGTCTATACATATGTTAGGTGTATGTGCTGGGGATTACACCTACCGACGCCATACACTAATTATATCATGCTTATGGTGGTCTCTCAGCACTCCCTAAAGACAACTATTAAAGGAGACCTGTCACCCCCCCCGTGCCGGGGTGACAGGCTCCCGACCCCTCGTTACAGCCCCATATACTCACCTGATCCTGCCGGGTCCCGCTTTTGGATTCGGTTGGGTCACAGAGATATCAGCTCCCGGCGCGTGCGCTTACAGGAGAGTCCGAAGCTCATAGAGCATGACGGAGCATCGGACTCCCCATTCATTCTCTATGAGCGTCAGATTCTTCTGTCAGCGCGCGCGCCGGGCTTCGGGGGCTGATATCTCCGTGACCCGACCGGATCCAAAAGCGGGACCCGGCGGGATCAGGTAGGTATAGGGGGCTGCAACGGGGGGTCGGGAGCCTGTCACCCCGGCACGGGGGGTGACAGGTCCTCTTTAAGGTAGAGAAGGTCATACATGTTGGATTGTTCTCTGAGAGACAGCACAATGAGAACAGTCTGGGGGCAGTATGTGTATGAGGGTGGAGGATAAGGAGAGATGGCTGTTATATCATGTGTATAGTCAGCTTTATATTGGGGTGGGGGGCTTTAACAAGCATTTACAGAATTCTTTCCCATTGCCATGATGGAAGCAAACACCTGCACTTGGCTCCTCTTTAGTGTGCATGCCTCCTGAGTGTTGAAGATAGTAATACATGCAGATACAAGCTCTACCTTATGTCACCTTTTAAGAAAGGAACAATATTAAAAAAAAACTACTTAAAAAAAACAAAACAAATTTTGTAAGATGTTTTTCTAGACACGGATTCCATTGCCTTTGCCTCATATCTGTTCAGACTCGTTCATGATCCTCATCCTATGTAGCTTACACTTGGGCGCAGTATAGGGGGTCCGCTGCTTTCCACACTGTTGCCAAATGGGCCAACCCGGATCAGTCATTGCTCAGAAGTAACCTTATATAATCCTGTACCTGATTATGCTGTTATTCCATTACCAGTGCTGCAAATCATTGTGTGACCATGAACTTGTATGTGACCTGCGTTTTTTATTTACACTCTCATCTCCCGCAGTCATGGTGTCAGTCGCTTTTGGTGTCTTTGGGTAGCTAAAGTGTATAGGCACCTTTATACTGTGGTTTGATGTATTGTTTGGATAATAAATCTCGACTAAATATCAATCCGTATTAAACGGGTATTCACAACTCCAAAAGTTATCCCTTGTCCAAAATGGTTTGGGGATACCAAACTGATCATGTGGGCCTGACTGCAGGGACACTTCTGGTCATGTGAAACCTTGTCCTCTGAATGGAGAGCAGGACAGATTGTTCGGGCAACATGGCTTATACTATATCTGTATGTGCTAAGTGCACGAGGCCTAAAGGTGGCTGTGTATTCTTACACCGAGCGATCATTGTGCCATATAATCCGTGCACGCGCGATATGACCGGTAGTAATATATTATTACGTTATTCTATTCCAGAATTTCATGACTGCTATGAAATGGTTTTCTGCGGCTTCTGATTACAGGTTTTAGTGTGTAAATGGCATTGACTGTAAAAGCCCCATATGTGGTTAATGGCTGTATTTTATATGATGGGAACAGTGATTCATGGAAAAGGACATCTGATTGTCAGAGAAAAATGATGAGTTATAGGTTAGAAAGTCTGAGGATATTACCTCCTCTCCCAATAAAAGCAGACACTATATAGCTCATTGCCATTCTGTTTCCAGTTTTCTTATTGGCCGATGTAATAATGACAGATACACTGCAGCATCATGTGTTCTGGTTGTAGTGGAGTGTAATAGAGAACCATGCATATTCCAAGAGGGCCTATACATCTACAAAAAAAACACAGGACTACCATTATATAGCGTAGGGTCCTATGATCACTTTTTATGTAGTGTCTCTATGTTGCCCTCATGTTCTCAAGATATGTGGGGTTATAGTTTGACAATTTATTTAATAGTCAGATGGGCGTGACCTTAATTTTGTTAATGAGTAATGGGTGTGCTCACACAATCGGGGGTGGGGGTGGTATGTGTGTGGTGATCTGTGCCACGATCCGCACCAGGACATGTCCTATTTTTTTGCGGTGTGGATTGTGGGACTGATCATGTGAATGGCTGCATTCACTTAAAGGGGTTATCCAGTGCTACAAAAACATGGCCACTGTCCCCCTACTGTTGTCTCCAGTTTGGGTGGGGTTTTGAAACTCAGTTCCATTGAAGTAAATGGAGCTTAATTGTAAACCACACCTGAACTGGAGACAACAGTAGGGGGAAAAGTCGCCATGTTTTTGTAGCGCTGGATAACCCCTTTAAATGGTACCTAAAATTGTCTGTGCTTGTGGATTCATGATCACGGACAGTTTTACGGGACATGTCAATGCAGCCTCAGTGTAAAACATTCACACCTCCTGTACAATCATACCCATCCTCCGATAGTTACTACTATTATAAAAATTGAGTTTGACTTTTCACTGAATTGCCCGTTAAACAATAAACTCACATATTTTGGGATTGGAAGAACGTATAAAGAAACTGTAAGATGTGAGATTCAGGTCCTGTTTGATGAGAGTACTTTATAAATTGGCTATAGATCCCCTTTAAATGTCCCCTGGACATACAATATAAGCTGCTCCAGCATAGAGTGATGCTGATTCTGTCAGTACTGTAACTAATATCCCTCCCATCCCCCTTTACAAATCCTCACTGTTGTTATAGAACGGTGGGTTCTGGTGTGAGGCGTAACCAGCAACCAGTGAGATTTCTTTTCATAGTTCACATTTAGTTAATTTAACAAGTTTATTGTAACTATAGATGCCTAGATGAACCCCCTGACTAGATTATGCAGATACCATAGCCGTGTCCTGATTCACAATGGAGGATTGGGTATGGTATTTCAGCTCCTGAGCCTTTGTTTGGAGACTATCAACTAAACTGAGCATGCATATGTATGGGGAAGGGAGGAGGGTAAGCGATCATCAAAGATTTTGTCCTGAAAGCCCCTTTAATAAATGATATCTTTGATAAACTAAGAATTCTGAGAATATGGCAATAGATTTCAGTACAGAGCTGCACAGTATTAAATTTCACAAAACATAGTCTAGCGAAAACCAATTATGAGATAGCATATTGTACATCAGGACTTTATTATGGGCTGTCACTTTCTTGTACATTTTCTATCCTTTTCTTGGATCATCCAGTAACCCAGAGTATATGATAACCTGCCGCTTATCAGGTGCCATGTTAGGTGAATGACTCACTGAATTCTACAGGGTTTTCTGCAATGCTTCAGCTCCTATAACGTGGGTAAGTGACATAATGGTAACCTTAAAAGTGAATCTGTTCAGTAACCCACCCCTCGTTCCCGTCCTCGGTCTGGCACTCGCTCCACCTTCCTCCTCCTGGATGGCGTTCTGTATACTTTCTCGCTGTTCAGCCTGGATCAGGTTTTATATACATGGGCCTGATCTGCGCTGGAATGTTTTTCAAGGATACGTTTACATTGGTTCCTGACCATGTAAAATCCTGCAGGAAAATAAACTCTGGCGTGTACGTTATCACATACAGAAAGAATTCACTCCTGTTTTATACCTTCTCCATTCATGTACAGACTTCTGGCGAGGGGCTGATGGGACCCGGGCGACAGGCCAGCTTCAGCTATAGAAACCCATTGGTCCATAGAACCGCATTGTGCATATAACAACACTGTTCTGACTCCTTTATATTGATAATATGAGGGCACTCATTTTTCTGTTAAGGCCACAGTGGAAAAATAAATCCAGTTGTAATAAAACATTGAAGGGGAAGTCTTTACGGATCCCTTAGCAATTAATGTATTAGAAATCATCTCCCAGGTTGGATCCCTAGCATTCAGTGATGGTTGTGGTGAGATCTGACAGGAAGTGTTTGATTTACTTGCAGCGCCGCCACTGGGGGAAATAAATATTACATAGTTTTCCTTCAAATTAATTAAAGACTGGACATGTTCTCCAGAGAGACTTTCACCTTGTCCTTAAAGGGGCACTCTAGCGGGGGGGGGGCACTTTTTAGCTAGGACCGGGGAGGAGGTGGCCGAGGGAAAAGACGTCCACTCACCTCCCCGATTCCAGAGGTGGGATCTAAGCGGACTTGAAGCGGATCCCGCCTCCTTCACTGAGTGGCTGAGTGGACCTGAGACGTCACGTCTCGGGCCCGCGTCAGACACCTGGAAGCGGCCGGGCACCGGAGCGCCGCGATGCAGGACCCGCTGCTGGAACCGGGGAGGTGAGTGGATGTCTTTTCCCTCGGCCACCTCCTCCCCAATTCCAGCAAAAAAAGTGCCCCCCCCCCCCCCACACACACACACACTGGAGTACCCCTTTAAATCTTTTAAGGAACCTGTCACCCTCCTGACCCCCGGTAGAGACCCCGATACTTACCTGCTTCTGCCGCTCCCTCTCCCGAAGTTGGTTCTGGCGTGGAGAAATCACCACCCGGACGGTCTGCACGCTCAATATGTAAATGGAATAAGATAAAGGAAAAGTTCATAGGAAATGACTGCTCCAGTCATCTCCTCTCATTTTACGTACTGAGTATGCAGACCCCCAGGCGGTGATTTCTCTGCGACGGGAATGGGTAAGTATAAGAGGGGGGCCCGGGTGACTGGTTCCCTTTCAGTGTGAACTGCCAGTGCTACACTGGGGTCAGTCCCATACTAAATCCTGTGGATATAAATGTCCAGATGGGAATAATCCTTTATGTCCTTGCGAACAAAATGAAGCTATAATACAGTTGTGTTCAATGCAGGAAGAGGAATAAATCCTGACCACCTTATGGATGCCATGTTACTGTAAATGTTTGACCCAATGGAGCGTTGTATGGTGATACCTAAAGCCCACAGGACTTGATGTCCCTTGTGCAGGAGACTTTAGGGGGATTTAGTTAAATCTTGGGTAGTCCGATCACAGGATCCAGGTAGTTGTGAGTCTTAGCAGCTTCCATCTTTATAAATAGATTTTTTAGATTATTTCTTCCAGAACAAAGGGGTCTGGTGGTGATTTTCCATCATGCCGCTATCTGCACTGACGACATGTGTCAGTCGGGAGAGCACCATACACCTTATACTGATGGCCAAGAAGGTGTAAAGTGTATGGGGACCTTAGCTCCCTAATGTGCATGGGACGCTGAGGATTATAGTATGTCTCTTACCCTCTTCCTTGACCTTGTTCCTCTGCAGTTAGTAGTGTAATCCTTTTTCCAGTAAGGCCATTTGAAGCACTGGGCGAGGGGCTATTGCCCCCAGAGCACCGGGGTGGATTGGCACTTTGGGGGGCAGTAGCCTGCCCCCAGTGCTCCAAACAGCCTTACTGGACACATTGTTTACACTACAGACTACTTGGAAACAATGCCAAGGAAGAAGGTTACAGACTTACCATCATCCTCAGCACCCCATGCGTAAGAGGGGGCTATCAGCAAGTGAGAGTCGTCTAACCTGCTGATAGTTCCCCTTTAAGGGTTAAGTCATTGCCTTCACTGTTGGCTGCTTTATAGCACTAGCCCATTAGGCCACCGCCATGATAGTGAGACTGTCAGGTGGCCAGCGATCTTCCAGAAACTAAAGCTTTGTTCCTACCCCATGCTTTACTATGCAGCCTTCCGCTGTATATACACAGTCTCAGCATGACGTCTCGCTGTATGGAGAGATTATTTCCTTTACAGCAAGGACTGGATGACTATACATCCCAAGCAAATAAACTACCAGCGAGACAAGGGGGAGTAAGCATTCTCATTGAAGAGACCCTGTGGTGTATGGAGATTTATTTTAAAGGGGAATTCCCATCTAAATTGATACCCTTTTCCGTGTAATTATTTTACGAGAATTCTGCTGATATAACAGACAATGCTATAGAGTCGAATAAAATGAGACATAGGTTCGTAAAATGGACCAAATGCAGTCACTGATCAACTTTGTTGGTCCATTAAAGTCTGTGGGGCCGCCGGGAACATGTCGCTGTACATGCCGACAATCTTTCTTGATATTGCTGATATTGCAGGATACAAAGCCTCAGCTGAAACTTTCCAATGTTGGGCAATACAATGCAGAAAATTACAACATGTATAAGTGACTCTGATCAGAGCCACGTGTGTGTCTGTAGCCAGGAATATAGATCTATCTCTCCTGTTACTATGTATACATAACGCTACCACTTAGCAGGATGGCGGCACGCTTCTCATAATATCCAGCCATTCTGGCGGTAATGCAGGTATTTACTGTAAGCCTATCAGTCTTAGACCATAAGCAAATAAAGGCATGAAGGAAAGAATTTAAGGCCGCCCTGTAAAAAATGTTGACGGACCAGTTTGGGGAGTTGTTGTAACCTTTTGGATTTTCGCTCTGACTTCCTAGTAGTGCTTACAATCAGAAGCCATGGCTTACTTGGCCGGGATCCCAGCCTCCGGCGCTCAGCCTCACAATAGTAAATGCAGCTTTTCTTTTTCAGGCCGTCTTCTGATGTGGCCTGGATTGTGCTTATTCTGTTTCATTTATCGCTGTGTTATTTAGGCGATGGCGAGAGACAGAACAGGCAATTTCCAATTAGTTCAAGGTGAATGGAAGGCAAGCAATGTGTTATGGCATTTATAGGCTTTATAGTTTTGTCTTGTTTCTGGTGACATTGTTTGGGTTTAGGCTGGCTTCACACTGCGATTTTTGCAGTCCGTTTAACTTTTAAATTGGATGAACAAAAATGGATGCAGTTGTGTGCAGTCCGTTTGGATCTGTTTTTCTATTGACTTCCATAATAATAAAAAATGGATCAAAATTGATGCATTTTTTTTTTAAATATTTTTTTTACGTTTGACAATGCTTTTGTTTATATTAAAAGTATTTAATAATTGATTCGCTAAATGAACTGAAAGAATGGTGTGAACCCTGCCTTACATATATGGCGGTCCAGAGTTATATTTGTTGTATCTGGCATCCCATCCGCTCATGGGCTCAGTGCCAGACCAATAGATCTGGCATAGCTGCCATAGTATGGTAGATCTCAGTGACTTTCACCACATTTTATTACTCGCCTAGTTTATCGCAACTTTCTTCCTGCCCCGGTCAAGTGTGTGGTTATTGTGAAATGGAAACCTCCTGGAGGAAAGACAACTTGGCCCTCGAAGTGACTGGACTGGTGACACCCTCCCTGTTTAGTACACACTGTTTCCATAGTTGCTTACCATAGTGAGTCCAAACCACTCGTCTGTGACCTAGCACAACATGCCCTGCCTGCGCATGTATTGATGACTGTGTCTCTGTAGTAGTTCTACTCTAGGAGCTTCGTGATCTTATGAGAAGATCCTCAAACACTGGTTTTGAAGTGTCTCACCACGATTGTAGATATTTCACTTTCAATGTGAAGCTTACCTTTGCTGAGGTTGAATCATCTGATTGGCGGGGTTCCAAGAGGCAGACCCCAGCCAATATTATAGCGATGACCGATCCTAAAGATAGTTTCTTGGATTTTACTTTACCTTAAAGTGTGACTGTTAAAACAACTCTGTAACTGGTTTTATTCAGCTAAAGAGTTTCCTTCTGTACTCTCAAAGCTTTTTTGCAGCCCCTCCCCCCCCCCCCCCCCCCCCAAAAAAAAAAAAAAACACCCAAACTTATTTGTTCATAATCAGGCTAAGTTGTCTTCAATACAGAGGAGCAAAGTGAAGGTTCTGCTGTGTCCATTATTACCTAAGGAGGAGGGAGGGGCTAAGGGGGGTGAGTGAGCAGGAAGAAGAGAGAAACGGCTCCTGCAGTTTGGAGACTATCTGGGCACATAGAACACTGGTCAGACTGCTCACTGCTTATCTGGGAACTTGGTGAGGTAAGATAGCAGAATGTTGTGTTGTACTCTCTGCTATACACCAACTTTTTGTCTCCTCTCCCTGCTCGCTCAACTGTGCCTTTTTTAAAAATAAAATTCTGTATTTATTATCACCAAGATAAATGGTACATAGCAGGGGGCACGCCCCAATTATGAGAGAGATACAAAGGTAGACAATACCAACATAAGACACTTGTAAGCAGAAACACAAAAAACAGCTAGAAATTGTTAGTGCGAAAAGTAAATGAAAAAAATACAAAAAAACAAAAACAAAACATTAGGGCATGACTGCCAGTATCGTTCAGACCTTTTCCAATTTACCATACAAAACAAAAAAATGGTAGAATTTCATCAAACTGTGCCCTTTTTTATAGACCATATTGGACACAGAAGGAATGCAGAAGGAAACTCTTTTGCCTAATAAAAACTATGTCAGAGTTACTTATAATCTCTTGAACTATTGATTTATGCTAAAAATATGTTAAATGACAGCTACACTTTAAGTTTAGATCCTTTTAGCGGAGTTTGCTGAACACCAATGGTGCTGAGAGGGGTTTTTCTCTGACATTTCTCCTGGATCTTCACATCCCATTTCACATTGTCATTATCAAAGAGCGCATTCTGCAGGTTCTCATCTAACGCCTGTAAACTACCAGTCGGGGATTTATGAAGTGGACAAGCTTTGGAGATCATCATTATGGCGTTATCTAGTTTGGACGCCATTCTTCTTAAAGACGTTCTCTGGGACCAAGTAAGTGTAAAACTCCAGGCGCTCCTCAGCCTCCTCTGTACCTCGTATGACCTCGTCTAGGCTGAAGTGGCCATGGCAGCTAAAAATATGGCTCCTAAATTCATGTAAGCAATATTTATTTTGCCCAGAGCTGTGCCTCTGTGTTACTGTAATGGAGCGCTACATGTGCCCAGTTCTTTTAACCAGTTTACGTAATCCTGGAGAACACCTAGTACTTGACATTACTAGTGATATAGATTACAAAGCTTTGAAGTGCCTTGTTGCTCCACTCCTATTGTAATAAGTGACACATGCTTTGCCTTCGGCATTACAATAAATGCGTAGTCTGAACTTGCTATAGAACATTCTAGGTCAAGAGAAAGTCATGTACATTGCTAGTATAGAACAAGTTTATTAACTATACTTCAAAGATGGCGTAATAAACCTTTATTGTTGATTCCTGCACATTGGATATGTGGCACCTTGTGTTCTTCTTGTTAGGATGGCTGGATTGTCTTATGGGACTCCCACTGATAAAATATGTAAGGGGTCCTTTAAGGGGTTGTCCAGGCTGAACAAAACACTGCTTTTTTTTTCTTTCCCAGAAACCACACCACTCCTGTCCTCAGATTAGGTGGGGGCTTTGCAGCTCAGTTCCATTTAAGTTGAACGGAGCTGATACAAATATATATACAAATATAAACAGTTGTGCTTCCAAAACAGGATCGGCGCAAAGTTAACACAAGATAAAGAGTATACAAAATGAAAGAATAATGGAATACAAAGAAAGAGAGAAAGAAAACAGGTGCTGTGCTTTTTCTAATCCTGGATAACCCCTTCAAGACAGCCCCTTTAACCCCTAGACAACACTGGACATACAGTTACGCCATGGAAGTCTGTCACCAGACGACCCTGGACGTAACTGTACGTCCTGGGTTTTTCTCCTGCTATGAAGCGTGCTACCGTAGTGTGCGTAATTGTCCAATCTGTTAAAATATAACAAGCGTCATTGCGAACGGCGTACTCGAAAAGAGGGAAAAAGGTGCACGGATTACCAATTTGATGTTTCCAAAAAAATTCATAAGTGATCAAAACGTACGATCTTAATAAATATGGTATTAATAAAAACTAGAGATCATGGCGGGAAAAAATGACACCCCATACAGCCCCATAGGTGAAAGAATAAAACCGTTATAAGCCTCACAATAGGCCCATTTTATTAATAATTGCCAAAAAAAGGATTTTATTACCAAAAAATATATAACGTTAGAGAATCTGTGTAAACCTGCATATGGTTGTGTTCGGACTGACCTATAGAATAATAGTATCATGTCGCTGTTACCATATAGTGCATTACGTAGACACAGGAACCCCCCAAACGTTACCATATTGCATTCTTTTTTACAATTTCACCTATTTATATCTTCATAAATAATAATTTTGGAATTCCGTCATACATGTTATGGTAGAATGAAAGACGCCATTACAAAGTACAACTATTCCTGCAAAAAACAAGCCCTTACATGGCCTGTAGATAGAAAACTGAAAGTGCTAGAGCTCTTAGAAGGGGAGGAGGGAAAAACGGAAACACTAAGATCAAAATTTGCGCCGTCCACTGGGTCATTTTGGCTTGGTCCTCAAAGGGTTAATCACCCAGCTCTCTCTACATGGGTGTATGATTCTTCTGGAGGAGACTGTGGTTTGGCTAATAAAAGGAAGTGCTTCTTTAGTAGGAAGACCATTAATTTGCATAGTTTTTTTTCTCCCATGGAACATTGCTTGACAATGTGTCTCTCCAGTGAGAACCAGGACCATCCATGAGCCATTTACAGGTGTAAAGGTTAAAGGATAAAGTAAAAAAGTACATTTATGGATTGGTAAATGATTAGACAGTTATAATACTAAGAAGCCATAAAGGCGAGTGGATAAGGTTTCTTGGTTCTGGTGACATACTGTTTGCGGTAGCGGTGTTGGTAGTAGTGTATATAATGTAGTATATAGTATTGTATCACCTCCTCCCCCAGCAATAGACATGACATATTCCTGATCATTCAGCGACTAGCATGTGGGAACAGAGCCGAGAAGCCACGCTTTACTCATGCGGTGGCACTATAGCCCGAGGGTACACAAATCTTTATGAGAATTGTCATGTTTGGTTAATAATCCTTCCTGGGAAAAGTCAAAGCCTTAAATGTGGTCTTTTTAATGTCTTGGTTCCTGTGAAATAGCTGGGCTGTGTCAATAATTGTCTTCCTTCATCCAGTCACCAGGGCAAACCAAGGAGACTTTGATAGACTTGTTAGATCCTTCTGGCAACTCCTTGCCAGGCCAGATGGGAATGCAATGTTTCATTTACTATAAATCCTTGTCTTTTCATAGTTCCTATGTTTTTTGCTCCCAGTTTTCGTTTACTGCCCTCCGGTTCCTGCTGGGAATCAGTCCCTTATGTTATACATACATCCATTTACTGTAATCCTGGGGAGCGTCTTATATAAGGTGGTCTTTATCTCTGGGTGTTCCCGCTTTTAATGACTGCTTTCATTCCTTTGATAGCCGGGTACATTGCTGTAAAGCTAAAGCAGATCTTTGTGGTGTTGTTTTATCTGTATATAATTAAAGCTTTCCTCCGGCCAAAAATAACACCCGGCCGTGCTCCTGAATCCTTATGTGCCAGAGCCCTGTACTGTCTCTAGGAAGCTTTACTAGCTTGGGCTGCACAAAGTAGCTGAAGGAGATCATGACTAAGTGTGCATGCGCGAAACGCCTCAATCTTGCCACACAGCATGGTTTGCATCGCTGATTTTAATATTATGATTTAATAAAGTTTATTTATTTTTAACGTACTTTGGAGTGCCGGATCCATGCAATCTTCTACCCCATCATATCTATTGGCGGTCAGCCACCGTAGGAACCGTGCACCCTCTTGTATGCACAAGCTCATCGAATTTGGACAGTAGAAGATTGGAAAAACATTGCCTGGTCTGATTCTCGATTTCTGCTGCGACGTTTGGATGGTAGGGTCAGAATTTGGCATCAACAACATGAAAGCATGGATCCATCCTGCCTTGTATCAACGGTTCAGGCTGGTGGTGGTGGTGGTGGTGTCATGGTGTGGGGAATATTTTCTTGGCACTCTTTGGGCCCCTTGGTACCAATTGAGCATCGTTGCAACGCCACAGCCTACCTGAGTATTGTTGCTGACCATGTCCATCCCTTTATGACCACAATGTACCCAACATCTGATGGCTACTTTCAGCAGGATAATGCGCCATGTCATAAAGCTAGAATCATCTCAGACTGGTTTCTTGAACATGACAATGAGTTCACTGTTCTCCAATGGCATCCACAGTCGCCAGATCTTAATCCAATAGAGCATCTTTGGGATGTGGTGGAACGGGAGATTCGCATCATGGATGTGCAGCCGACAAATCTGCGGCAACTGTGTGATGCCATCATGTCAATATGGACCAAAATCTCTGAGGAAGCTTCCAGCACCTTGTTGTATCTATGCCACGAAGAATTGAGGCAGTTCTGAAGGCAAAAGGGGGTCCAACCCGTTACTAGCATGGTGTACCTAATAAAGTGGCCGGTGAGTGTGTGTATATATATATATATATATATATATATATATATATATATATATATATATATATATATATATATATATATATATTAATATAATTTAAAAGAGAAACTATATTGCATGCCTTGTTCCTCCTGCATATTACCGTGTTACTGCTGGACTCTAGTTCCTCTGCAGCCACTTTCTACCTGTCAATCCTGGACATGGGTGAGTGCAGGGACACAGGGCCTGTCATGCCAATGATATGCTCCAGGGGCAGCTTCTGCAGCAGTGGCTTGTTAGGCCTCTCCAGGCCGTCCTCTCTTCTCTGGCTGCAGGTTCGCTTGTTTCGTGGACTTGGAGGTCCAACCCGTTACTAGCATGGTGTACCTAATAAAGTGGCCGGTGAGTGTATATCGGTGTGTGTGTGTGTGTATATATATATATATATATATATATATATATATATATATATATATATATATATATATATATATATTATATATATATATATATATATTATATATATATATATATATATATATATATATATATATATATATATATATATATATATATATTATATATATATATATATATATTATAATATATATACATACATAATCTCCTATTAGCTATATTTTAATGGTCAATTTTACAGGGAGTTCAATTAGAAATCCCTTTATCGTTCCTTTAGTTTTATGCTGACATATATAGCGGTTTCATTGTATATTCTAGGGCTCATGACCTGTTTAATTCTCTGGAAAGATCCTTTAACGCTTTGCTTAGCCTTCATACTATTACTTTTATTATAATGCACTGTGTAACGTTCTTCCTTTAGACCACCAGCTTTGTTGAAGTCCCAGCAGTCCATGGCAAGCTGGCAGTGGCCGTACATGTCATCGTGTGGTTGTATGAGGACGTACTCTGTGTTTTTTTGAGAACTGCCGTAGTCTTAGTGACTTGGCTAGTAACTCTATACACTTTCTGGTTTCTTTGTTGAAAAAATAAATGATAGAAGAAAGTTCTAAAAATGACCAAGTGTCAACCCAGGTTACATCTAATGCACTATATCAGCTGGTTTGAAGTTAGCATAATATAGATGCCTTTTCCTAGCCGTAGCTTCTGGCCTGATCACAGGTCCAGTCACCTTAAATGACAGCGGTCCAGCCTTAGGAGCTTCAGTCAAGCCAGGACTTGAGGCTGTCAAATGCATCTGTATTCAGCTAGCCTTAAAGGAGTTATCAGGGTTAGAAAGAAAACAGCTATTGTCTTATAAAAACAGCGCCACCCTGGTCCCCAGGGTGTGTGCGGTATTACAATTCAGCTCCATTCACTATAATGGACCTGAGCTTCAAAAACCACACCCAAACTGAGTACAAGAGTGGCGCTGTTTCTGGGGTGAATCAGCCTGGATAACCCATGGCTCCTCCACTATGGCTTTCAAATATTTCAGTGACTGGCTAGCCCAGTCTGACAGCTTTGACATAACATTTTCTGGTGGAACTGGAGTTTTCCTTGTTGACAGAAGTCTGATCCAGAGCAGAGGTAAATCTATGAGAAATGCCAGTAATGTGGATCCAGAGCTGAGTGGTCAGAGATAGCTGGTTCTTGTCTTTCTTGCTTTGGCTGGCGCTACACCAAGGCTTTTCTACAGCCATATAGGTGATTCTGTGAAGGATTGGGGAAGTAACACGTACACAGTCACACGCATAGTAAGAGCTGGAAGGCCCATCACATACTGTTTGTCCTGCACTATGACGTGTGCATTGACTGGTAATGGACTGTGACCCAGGTCTTCCTATTAGAGGTTAACGGCTAGTATTAATGTAATGACTGTATGGGAATGTTTGCCTTATAATGTTACCTGGTAAGGCTTAGTTCACTTTGCTGAAAGTGCTATATTGCAGCTATGCTCAATTCCCCTATCAGAGGCTAAAAGAGCCGTCTCACTGTCTGATCGGCCAGTATAATACAAACTTCTCCAGGTTGAGCAATCCTGCAAAAAAGTTTACTGTCAATGGGCGACTGAAGTCACTGCATGGCGTCTGTCAGCTCTATATGTCTGGAGGAAGGTTCTAGTGCACCGGTGTCAGCTGTTGCAAAACTAAATATGATGGGCATTGTAGTTTTGCAACAGCGGGTGGGCCACGCTTTTGACACTCTCTGGTTCTAGTGTAAATGAAGCCTAAGGGTGGTATTACACGGGCCGAGCAGGGCCCGATAATACCTATAAACGAGCGCCGATCTGCTAGATCGTCGCTCGTTTACTGGGCCTATTACACTGCCCGATAATCGTTTAACAGGAGCTGCAAGGACATTGTTACATCGTCCCGGCCTGTGATTGGCTGAGCGGCCTATCAGCTGCTAGGCAACTCTGAAGCTAGAGCGCGCGCGGGACCCCAGGAGAAGCGGGCGGCAGGAGCAGCCCTGGAACGTGGATAGGTAATGTATATCGTTAGTCGCCGCCCGAGCACCGCTATTACATGCAGCGGTGCGCTGTCAGCGCCTGACATAAATAGGTTCTAACCTATATCAACGATCAGCCGATGATCGTTGTCATCGGCTGATTGTTGCATTTATTACACGGAGCGATAATCGGCCGAATCAGGCCAATTTGGCCGATTATCGTTCCGTGTAATAGTACCCTAAGGGTCCTATTACACAGAGCGCTTTTTAACGACTAACAATAAACGATTGCAAAGGAGATTGTTTATCATTAACCTGAAATCATTCACCATATTACACAGAACGATAATTGTTAGTTATGATCGTTACTACAATCGTTATTGCGGTCGTTACTATGATAGTTTGCTCCATCTGATCCCAGCAAAACAATGAGCAATTACACTGAACGATTAGTGAAAAAATGTGGAACTACAGCAAATGAATGTGGAATTACAGCAAACGATTAACGATAATTTCAGGTTCAGATCTAAATCAACGATCATCGACATATGAACGATTTTCCAATCATTGCCTGCAATTACACAGAACGATTATCATTTAAATACGAACGATATAACGATTTTCACACGATAATCGTCCCGTGTAATCGGGCTCTAGGGCTGGGTTCACACACAGTATTTTTAAAACATCAGCCGTTTTTATGAAAAAATTGCTATTTGTCATAAAATCACGGCCATCCACTAAATTTCAAAAGTGTGTGAACATAACCTTTCTGTGTTTTCAATCCACTCCTGGTTTTGGTTGCAATATGAGGACCAAAATACTGTGTGTGAACCCAGCCTAAGGGTGCGTTTACGCTGAAAGATTTATCTGGCAGATTTTTGAAGCCAAAGCTAGGAGCAGACTATAAACCGGGAACAGGTCATAAAGGAAAGACTGAGCTTTCTCCTCTCTTCAAATCCATTCCTGGCTTTGGCTTCAGTGATCTGTCAGATGCGTGTCTCTGTGTAAAAGAAGCCTTACCCTTGCATTCCCTCCTTTTCCCTACTTCAGTTGTAAGTGGGAAGCAGCAGTCCCCGGCAGTCTCATGCCTGTGACATTAGTCAGATAACGTATGGCGGTCTGTAATGTGGTGGGGAATTAATACTTATAATTGAGCGGCAGTGGATTGGCGCATTAACCCGGGGTAATGTATTTTACTTTCAGAGCGTCTTTCTGGAGATCCCAAGAAGCCACTTAATATTTAGTCATCAGTGAGAAGAGGCAATTTCTCCGCTTTCATTTCCAGACGAGCCTTTATTCCGCCCCCTAGACGAAGCGATAGGAAACAGTAGCAGTTTGCTTTCCTCTTTTTATAATTTTTTCTGCTCCCTCTGTTACGGAGGTAGAAACACAATGCTGTTACTGGTAAGTGGTGGCGGGCAGGTAGATAAAGGATGGAATCTGCCGCACATTGTCTGGGTGACAGCTGTCTGCCAAACACATCCACCAATTTCTCAGACCATGCCGCCGCTGTTAAAAACACATGAATAATCCCCGCCCGCAGACTGAAATGTGCCCATTACACTATTCATTTCACCCTTCAGGTCTAATGAAATTCTTTCCTTGTCACAGCGTGAACTCCATATAAAATGCAGAGTGACCCCAAGGACTTGAAAGAAACCATTTATTATGTGGATTCTGCCCTTTTTTGGAGAGGCTTTGACACCGCTACCTTATATTCACGCCTTACCTGCTTGGTGAATTATAGAGTGGATCCGCGTACATAACTCAGCGCTTGTGTAACAGCTGTAGCCGGTTATTCAGCTGGGGCTTGCAGTTCTTCTGACTGAAGGATAGGTATAAACAGAGTATACAGGTTATAGAGTGTAAGAAATATTTTCAGGCTAGGTTCACACTATGTAAAAACAACGGCCGTTGTGTAAACAACGACCGTTATTTCTCAAATAATGGCCATTGTTTGTATAATAATGGCCGTTGTTTTTACATAGTGTGAACCTAGCCTCACATATAGAGACATTTTAATAGTTTTGATCAGTTGGCGTTTGGGTGTTCAGACCCCACCAATCACTAGAGTTTGGCAAAGCACTTCTCTCTGACATTTAGGCCGTCAGGTATGGTATCTGATTAAGGGGACGGAAGTGTCCAACTCCTGGAACCCCACTGTTCAGCTGATTGAAGGTGCTGTGGTGTGTTTATCGCTTACCAGGTACAGTGCCATATATTTTGAAGTGGTTGTATCTGATACTACAGCTCAGTCTGTGCAGGCTCATGATCAGCCTCCCACAAAATTTATGGTGCTGTACCTGTATCCTTTTTTTCCAGACAGCCCTAGAGCTGCTCCATCTCCAGCCACCGGGAGTTAAATGACAAGCGGTCAGAGTTTTGTGAACCGAAATTTACTGTAAATTCCCTCATCTCTACTTTTGAGCAATGGAAAGGCTATAGTACCTTCAATCAGCCGACTGGCACGGGCTCCAGAAGGCAGACCCTCTGTACCCACAATTTGACCCCCCCCCAAACCACTTGTACCATCAGATAGCTGCTTTTAATCCAAGATCTGTCCTGGGGTCCGTTCGGCAGGTGATGCAGTTATCGGCAGTTTGACACAGGGCTGTAAGTTTAAAGGGGTAGTGCGGCGCTCAGCAATTACTCACAGAATAACACACATTACAAAGTTATACAACTTTGTAATGTATGTTATGTCTGTGAATCGCCCCCTTCCCGTGTACCCGGAAGTGTGGTGCGATATACATACCTGACGTGTGTCGACTCCCGTCTTCTGTCGAAGCGATCTTCGGGAGGCCGGCCCCCCTCTGCAGCGTCATCAGCTGCTCAGCCGCGATTGGCTGAACATAACTGTGCTCAGCCAATCAAGGCTGAGCACAGCTATGACGCGGCAGAGGGGGGCCGGCAGGAGCGGGTCAGCCGGCATCCCGAAGATGATGTCTTTGAAGAAGATGGCGGACGGGTCAGTCGACACGGAGCAGGTATGTATAGCGCACCACACTTCCGGGTACACGTGCGGGGTGGGGTGACACGGGAAGGGGGCGATTCACAGACATAACATACATTACAAAGTTGTATAACTTTGTAATGTGTGTTATTCTGTGAATAATTGCTGAGCGCCGCACTTCCCCTTTAAAAGTAGTTTTTTAGGACAATAACTGCATTACCTGTTGAACGGACCCCAGGACAGATCTTGGATTAAAAGCAGCTATCCAAAGGTACAAGTGGTTTGGGGGGGGGGGGGGTCAGATTGTGGGTACAGAAGTGCTTTAACCCTTTCTTGTCGGGCATCGCTACCTAACTGTATAAGACATACAGAAGAACTGTAAGTCATTGAATGGGCATTGTACATTTCTATTTCCTATTCTATTTCTTGTGATAGGGCGGCAAATCTAGTGACGATTTCTTTGTAAAATGCCAGTTTCCTGAGTTTAAAGCACTAACAATATCCCTGAGTGATTTATTTGTCTGCCCTACAGCTGGAGGAATAATCTGAGGAGCATTTGTCCTCTTCCCATAGACTTCTTAATGGCTGTGCATTCCTGATTTAATAATGTATGACTTAAGGTGCTGACTTGCTGAAGTACTTACACCTACAAAGAACAAATCTGTCAGTGACACGTCTCCGAGAAGGGACCTGCGGCCCATTATAGTCTCAGGTGTCCCTGGCTTATGAGTCAAAGGTGTCTGTGTCTGCAGACCTTCATATGGCCTCTTGTCTTTCAACTCATTTTATTTTTTTTATTTTTTTTACATACTGACAATGATGTGCGCATCCAAGAAGCTGGAAATCTGGCACTTTGGTGTATATGTGTATACTCCTTGCAATAAAATCCTAGCAAATCTATAGGCTGTGTGCTACTAACTATGATACAGATAATAAATTAATATTAGATCAGATGTTTAAACCCCTTGACCCCTTTAAATGTAATTTACATTCTTTCTAAAACAGTTTCCACTTGTTACAAGGGCCCTTTAACAATCTGATCAACAGCCCCAGCGATTAGTTTTAACCTGTGGGAATAAGGGAATGTATCATCAGAAAATGACTTATTGTTTAAATGTTTTTTTTATTAAACTTTTTTAAAGAATTTTTGGAGACATTTTTTTCAAATTTTTCTATCTATATTATAAAATAATCCTGAAATCCTTTAGTTTTCATTCTCACCACAGGGGCTAAAACTAAGCTGAGACCTCCTGTTGTGTCTGTGGTGATAAGAGGAGGCTGCTGTAAAGTGATCTGTACAGCATTAGGGCCTGAACAAAAACAGCAGAATTCTCACCGTGCCCAGTGTCCTACAGTGTCTGTATTGGAGGGGGTGCACGCCTCCGCTTCCTCCCCTCTCCACTCAAAGAATTGACATGCCCCCCAATGCTCCTGAAGCATTAATTAGCATATTCTTATAAGATTGAATTACATGAAAATGGCGCAAATTCTAGGCACAAACCTGCTGATGGTTTCCCTGCAGTGCCACCACAGGAGAAAAGAAGTATTACACAGTGCGTGTTGAAATCAATGTGTTTTTTTGTGTAATACAGGACCATATAGGTCTTCCAGAGGGAATAAACTTAGTACCCACTTCTCTAACTTAGAAACATGGACATGCCTCTTTTAACTCAGAATTCCCTGGTAAGGTTATGGAAATAAGGTTTTCTAAACTGTACAATCCATTTAATGTATGCCCTAATTGAACAAAGCAACAGGGTTCGTTGACATACATTGAGAACCCCTTTGGGCTGGTACGATAGAGTATGGGTTATATGTCCGATATGACCTCTCAGCTAAACTCTTTTGGATTCAGTCACATGACTCCTTTTGGCCAATTGTCTTGCAGAGGTACGCAAATTAACATGCTCTGAGATGTTTTGGCACAGATTGGTGTGTTAGGGTACGGTCACACTGAGGAAAAGAGGGGGAAATTCTGAACGGAATCCCCGCCACAGACTCTGCTCAGAATTCCCCCTGCCTCAGTGTCTCAATTTTAAAGGGGTTATCCAGCGCTACAAAAACATGTCCACTTTTGCTCCACTCTTGTCTCCAAATCAGGTGTGATTTGCACGTAAGGGGAATGTACCATCAGGTATATTCACTTTAACATGACCCACAGATCGGCGCCGGTGCCGCGGTCCATTTTTTTGAACCATGGGCCGCTTCCCGTGTACGGCGCCATTCTATCCATGGGTATCAATGGAGCCGCATCATAGAGGGGCGGGGGGATTCCTGCCATTGGGAGTGGCCTGGCCTGCCTCCAGTGCTTCAGCCCCGGCCCGGTACACGTGGATAGAATGGCACCGTACACTGGAACTGGGCCACAGTTCAAAAAATGGACCGTGACACCGGCTTCCCTGTGCCGGCGCCGATCTATCCGTGCATCACGTTAAAGTGAATGTAACTGATGGTACATTTGCTTTAAGCTCCATTTTCTTTTAAAGGGGTTATCCAGCGCTACAAAAACATGGCCACTTTTCCCCCTCCCTTGTCTCCAGTTCAGGTGCGGTTTGCAATTAAGCTCCATTTACTTCAATGGAACTGCGTTTCAAACCCCACCCAAACTGGAGACAAAAGAGGGGGAAAAGTGGCCATGTTTTGGAGCGCTGGATAATCCCTTTAAGAGTGGTGCAAAAGTGTCCATGTTTTTGTAGCACTGGATAACCTCTTTATAGGGCATCTCCACTGATAGAGTTGACTTGTCAATTCTTTCAGCAAAGTGCCACGGAGGCGCCCTATACTTAACATTGAGACAGTATGCAGGCTGAATTCCAAGCGGAGTCTGTGGCGGGGAGTCCACTTGGAATTTTCAGTGTCAGTAAATAGATACCCAAATGCAGAGTGTTCTGCCACTGTGGCGGATATAATTTGTCCCCAATCTTCTTATGGCATGTAGCAGTTTGCATATATGGATCAGAGGGTAAAACTCCCCTCACCTGATCTAATGGCAGAAGCGTGCACAGTCTGACATGGAGCATCACAGATAGAACACACGACATCTATTTCTGTCTGATGTGTAGCATGTTCTGAATCCTAATGTTGTTCACACTTACTGAGGAGTCGAAGGTGCCTGAATTCATTATCACTTCACTGTAGCTAACTTTATGGCCAGTGCTCATCCAGTGACGTGAATGCAGAGCGTCATTGGTCTTGCGTGCTGTGCACTGATTCATTCAGTGCTCACATCTTTGCCTCCTGACTTGTATGTAGTAGCTGTGAAGAGTCATTCCCTATGTCACAGGCTCCGTACACTGCATGCATGATAAGTGGACTCCATCCCATGGAAATTGCAATTACCAAGCACACTGGCCTCCTGATCTGATGAATAAGTGTCGGGTACATTGTGTAGATGTGGATGAAGTGATACTCCAATGACAAAAACGCAGATGTCTCAGGAGAGGGGAGAAGCGGAAGCCAGTCCTCTGCAAGGAAATTATGTCCAGGTCCTTCAAGGAAAGTCATAGCTTGCATCTGACTATTGCTGGGAGGAGTTCATTGTTGGTTTATTAGTTTTTGCACTTGCCTATTTGTTTAAGTATTACACTGTTCATATATACTTCTGAAGGATACAGTATGTATGTAGTCAAAGTGGTTTACCAAGATGTGTATACGTCTATTACCTTTAGGATAGTGCATCAGTATGTTAAAGGTGGCGGTCTGACGCCTGGTCCCCTTGCAGATCAGCCGTGTGCTAGAGCCACAGCACTTGCATATACAGAAAACAGAGCTGGAAGCCGTACACTATACTGTAGAGAGGAGATACTAGACACACAGCAGTACAAAACATGTATCACACTATACTGTAGAGAAGAGATACTAGACACACACAGCAGTACAGGAAATGTAGTATCACACTATACCATGGGTCTCCAAACTGCAGCCCTCCAGCTGTTGCGAAACTACAACTCCCATCATGCCTGGACAGCTAAAGCTTTGGAGTTGGCTGTCCAGGCATGATGGGAAATGTAGTTTTGCAACAGCTGGAGGGCCGCAGTTTGGTGACCCATGCACTATACTGTAGAGAGGAGATACTAGACACACACAGCAGTACAGGACATGTAGTATCACACTATACTGTAGAGAGGAGATACTAGACACACACAGCAATACAGGACATGTAGTATCATACTGTACTGTAGAGGAGATACTAGACACACAGCAGTACAAGACATGTAGTATCACACTGTGCTGTAGAGGAGATACTAGACACACAGCATTACAGGTCATGTAGTATCACACTATACTGTAGAGAGGAGATACTAGACACACAGCATTACAGGTCATGTAGTATCACACTGTACTGTAGAGAGGAGATACTAGACACACAGCAGTACAGGACATGTAGTATCACACAGTACTGTAGAGAGGAGATACTAGACACACAGCAGTACAGGACATGTCGTATCACACTGTACTGTAGAGAGGAGATACTAGACACACAGCAGTACAGGACATGTAGTATCACACTGTACTGTAGAGAGGAGATACTAGACAGCCAATCACTGCAGGCACTGCAGTAATACTGGGGGTTTACCAGTAAAATGGCCACTTTTATTGGTCAATCATCTAGTTATTCACCTCTGCCGCAGATCCTGACTGGCTGTAATATTGTATGTTGAGTCTGGTCTCGGGTTATGATGGTCCAGAAAGGAACATTGTATGTGGAAAATATTGTATCTTGAGGCCATTGTAAGTTGAGGGATCACGGTATAGAAAATAATAAACACATATACTCACCTGTGTGGGCTCCCGTGTGTCCTCCCTGCTGATTTAATGCCCGCTTACCTGTGATATCAGTCTGTCTAACATGGCCCTTAGTGACTGCAGAAAATATTCCAGTATTTCCTTGGAAAATAATTATGCAAAGTGGCTCTCAGATGCCGCCCTTTAGAGGTAGTTTTCCCTTCAAGTCCATCTTTCACTCCA
Source organism: Dendropsophus ebraccatus (assembly GCF_027789765.1). Classification (NCBI taxonomy): domain Eukaryota; kingdom Metazoa; phylum Chordata; class Amphibia; order Anura; family Hylidae; genus Dendropsophus; species Dendropsophus ebraccatus. Next base: position 37,147,221 of record NC_091458.1, on the reverse strand, counting down.
ACAAGGTGTCTTAGAACATGACTGGGGTTTTATTCCAAGCCAGAAATCTCTACAGAAGGAAAGATTACCCATCTGTACACAGCTGTCAGGATTATTCCCCATCATTTCCATTGGAGACTGAATGGCCTATCAGTGTTCACACGTCTCTTTGGTCCCTATACCTCCTTATAAAGTCTGCAGCTGCAGGACAGGAGAGATGGCTGCCCCCACATCTGTACAATTTAGTGAGGATTGGCCATGTAGGTTTCTGCCGTGGAATTTTGTTAAGTTTTTCTTATAAATTTTGACCCATGTGAACATTCTATGCTGTTTTTTAGAGGATGACTTGGCTCCATTGTCTTTTTGGATATAATTTTTTCTATTCTCCATTTACTGCATTTACTAGAACCTCCGGAAAGGTTTCCATGCCTATAACAAGTCACTCTTTCACCACTATAAATAATCCTACTGTGTCTGTCTCCAAGCGTCATCAGTTTTGTTCTTTGGATTAATAACCTGTCAAATTTAGATGACAGAAATAATGTCACCTGATACTGATAGAATGACTATATATATTGTCTATGCGTCATGCTCAGATATCTTGTGTTTGCTAACTGTAGAACAATTTTCCTTTGGTCTGGTCCAGACGCTGACTGGAATGGGACTAGTGGTATTGTACTGTTACGGCGATGGATTCAATAGAAATGGCCGCTATAGAGGAAGGCCTTATACTTCTCCTTTGTGCTAAAACCACTTCTGGTTTTGGCGGAAAAAAAATTGCCTTGGCTTATCTAGTTCACGCTGTCTGATCAGCGGGGAGCACACCACGGACGTTTCGCTGCGTTTTCCTTCTATGCAAATACTGTACTGCAGGGTTTTTTCAGCCTCTGACAGGCGGGTGATGTTTTTTTTTTTTTTTTTTTTTACGGAGAACAGTGTCAGACAAGTAAAACATGAGCGTGGAGTGTTGAATGTTTTTGCATAACCTGTCACGTCTCCAGCTTTTTTTCTTTAGAAATATATATTGTGCCACAGAACATACATCAGTGGTGAGATTTCCTGCCGTCCCTCAATCCTCCCCGGCCGGGAATGCTGATCGGAACGTGCGCAGCCGATCTTCCAGCACAGGCTCATTATGGAGCTTAATGTTACCTCAGAGGACGCTTCAGAGTAGCCACATTTCCTACCGCTGGAGTGTGACGCCTCTTTCAGCAGATTACAATTATCTGCCATGATTAGAGAACTCCGTATATTTAAGATGATTGTTGTAATTGTATTACAGGGGCCGTGAAGCCTGACATGCAGCCGCAGTTAGGCGCAGGGTTGCAGAACTTGTTACTTAATGGAAAAATAACATTTTTGAGCAAAGTGTCTTTGCCGATCCGGTAATGAGTTTATAAATTAACGCTATTGTTCAGCAATATTTTATTAAGCATAACCGGTCTTAATAGAGGAGATTAATGTTGTACTATAGGTGTTCATAGGCTATTATACACATGTAATACGTAATACTAGCTCTAGTAACTCCGCTTGTTGGCTGTCACTCATCATGATGTGATTAGTCGTCTTTCATAGGTTTAACTGGAGTCAGAGTAACTCATTCTATTATGTAGTCACATTGGCATAGTGTTCTATGTTTTTTTTTTTTTAACGTATATTCTATTTTTTTATTACATATACCACAAAGTAGTGGGGTTTTAGTGGTGAACATATGCTTACTACTAATACGAATGTATGATTAGAAAACTGCAGTATTGAAATTGAGTGTTACTAGGCCGAGATGTAGTTTTCAGCCTTATGGGGCTTGGTGCTAAGGCTTGCCCAGCTACTTCACAGTACCAGCTGTGGCCATGCTCGTCTCCGTCTGGTTCTAATGATCATTTGGCAAAACTTTTGTGAAATGGCAGGACGGTTTAAAGGATGAGGGGCACAAGGCTTATGTTTAGAGACTTTGAGGATTACTTTCAGTTCCTTACTCCATACAGGACTGATGAACTATCTCATTCATCTGAATCTCCAGACTAGAATTCCTCAGTAGAGGAGCAGGACTGTTGAGTTTTCCCATTTGGTCCCCAGCTCCTGCCCTGGCATTAGATGACTGGTAAATGTAGCTGTACAATTTCACGGCCCTCTAAAACAGTCCAGACCTTGGCCCAGGGTGCACTCCCTGGTTTTATGGGGGTCTCATGGTGCATTACATGATGCCTTTTGAGCCATTAAACCAATCATATGCATCCTTTACAGCCCCAGTGATCTAGTTTGGGGGCTGCTTAGTGAATAAAGTTATACTCTGTAATATAATTTGGGTCTTCATGGTGACCGACGGTAAGTGACTAAACTAATAGAAGGATTATCCGCTGAGAATTCTAGATCAGTGACTCTTTAGTTGCTATAAGAAAGCAGTTTTATGTTCAGGTAATACTTTTCTATGTACAATATGTGGCCTTTTTATATGTGCTAAATGTCTAAGCTCCAGCAATGGGATCTTCATTTCTGGCCTGTATGTATGTTCCAATCAGTATTTCCCCAAAGGCTTTTTAGTTTATCCCTTCTCTATCCAGATTTCCAAACGTATAAATATCTTGGCTTTGCATCTACTTTAGATAGAAATCCTATTAGGATAGTCCTGGAGTGCAGCAAGTGTATCGCGGCATTACACCTAATCTGGTGAACCCATAGTTTATGTAATGTAAAATGCATTAATGCGTCCTCTGCGAGGTCAGGCGTCTGGTGTATACATATGTATGCTGCCAATATGGAGGCAGTGACAATCCAGTTTAGTTATTTGCAGCAGCAAACACTACATTTTCTAGTATTTTTATGACTTAGAAACCTCGACAACAGCTAGAAGCAAAAGCGAATGATCACAATAATAAAAATACATCATATATGATTAGCCTCTATTTGGGAAACACGTAAGAAGTGTGATCAGACTTCAGTCAACTCACATTTTCTTAACTAGGTACATTATATCTTATGAATCGATTAGTATTGGGAAATAAAAGAAGCTTTGTAATATACCTTAATGGAATAAAATGTCTCTTTCTCCACTTATTAGATGTGGCTGGAGAGAGACGCACACAGACCTGGACGAAAACTTAAGGAAGTCTCTCACCCCAGTACTTGATTCACAGTTTACGCTGCTCAGTACTTCTCTATAATGTCCTCCATGCTGCTCCTGCTTAGGATGTATTAGAGATAGAAGGGTAGGACAGTGTATAGGAGGCATTATAGAGGTTAGGCTTTTCTCACTAGCTTGGGGAAAACTGAAAATTAGAGATGGAGCTTGCAAAGGAGAAAACCTGTGAAAATGCCATATATAAGTTAAATAATGACCGAGATGGCATATAGTAATTTTATGATACCTGTGGTTTAAAGGGATTTTCAGCCAGTAAGTTTTAAAAATGGCACTCAGACAGTGGGGAAAGGAAAACCTAACTCCTACACAAAGATAGGGAGAGCAGCAGTCTGGGGAGAGAAGTGGTCAGCTGTGCACTTTTCCCAGCATTTCTCTTTAGCTATATTGGGGGGGGGGGGGGGGGGGGGGGGGGGAGAGGTCTGAACACCTAGACCCTGACCATTCAAAGCTTTTTATATAGTCATGTGACATGTAATTATTTTTTTGTAGTGATGGTAATTCTTTAAATACCTAAATCTATATAGTCTGTGAATGGGAAAGGGAGACATGATTGAAATCCTTACATATCTTAAAGGAGAAGATCAGTGAAAAATTTTATTAAAGTATTGTATTGCCCCCCCAAAAGTTATACAGATCCCCAATATACATTATTACGGGAAATGCTTATAAAGTGCTTTTTTTTTCCCTGCACTTACTACTGCATCAAGACTTCACTTCCTGGATAACATGGTGATGTCACGACCCGACTCCCAGAGCTGTGCGGGCTGTGGCTGCTGGAGAGGATAATGGCAGCGGCTCAGTGAGGGACACAGGGCACTGGAGGGACACAGATTCCCTCTGCCATCATCCACTCCAGCAGCCACAGCCCGCACAGCTCAGGGAGTCGGGTCGTGACATCACCATGTTATCCAGGAAGTGAAGCCTTGATGCAGTAGTAAGTGCAGGGAAAAAGCACTTTATAAGCATTTCCCATAATAAGTGTATATTGGTGATTTGTTACAATACTTTAATAAAAATATTTGCCAGATTTCTCCTTTGATAGGGGATGGGGTAGTAGGATTCAAAGGGAAGAGTTTTCCATAAGATGCTAAATAAAAAGAAAGGGGCAGAATCTAAGATTTGTCTGGGGCAGATCATAAGTAGTGTCAGAGTATATGATTTTTAACTAAAGAGTAGTAGATACTTGGCACAAACTCCAGCAGATGTAGTTGTTAAATCTGTAGTAACTAAATGCAAACTTGCCTGGGATAAAGCTATCCTGTGATAAAAAATAAAAAGCTGTAGAAGTGTAGACTGGCTGAACCCTGTGGGTGGACTCTTCCTGCTGACAGTCTATATTTATGTCCTGTTTCTATGAATGAGGTGCCAGGTCCTGTATTGGTTTTGCAGGTGGCTATAACTTGGCCGTCAGACTTGTGAGTGCTTGTTGGATGCCACTATGCAACAAATTGCTTTGGAATCACCATCCTGACATTCCTGGATTCTCAGCCGCATCCAGCAACACGTAAATCAGCTAGTATACTTTTATTCAACACTGTTACTAAATAATCCCGGGCACAGTGCCAGGAGAAAGGACGGCATACTCTGCCAGTCTTCTGCAGTTTGCATAATTAAATGTAGATGTCCAGTAATTTCACTAGAGAAATCCAAAGATAGTTTCCTGGTCTTGGCACTCAGCATAGTGCTTGCATGTGGTTAGTGTTATGCCTTCAAATGAGGTTTGCCACGCTTGTAGCAATGTGCAGAGTAACAGCGCCAGTGACAGGGCCGCATGGACCTGACACCTCGTCCCTAAGCTGTGGACATGGTAAGACATATAAATGGTCTGACTGCAGAATCGGAGGACAGCCTAGCCATCCAGAACCGAGGAGCATGCCCTCTGCTGTCCAGACAAAGCCGTGCCTGGTGTTTAGCCGTGCTTACCAACTCCCACAAGAAGCATTATATTTGTCATTGACATTTTCTAAGTGATCAGGAATGGCTGCAGAACACTTTTATGTTGACTTGTATTTAGTGGTAGGAGGATCCAGGTGATGGGAAACACAGAATAAGATGAACAAAAACATTTTGTTAGTTTTAACCTTTTTTTTTTTTTTTTTTTTTTTTTTTGCAGTCAGTGTTTGCTTTTTAGGTCAAGGTTGTTGTTGCATTTGTGTGCATTGTGTTCACTGAAATTCATAGGGATCTACGGAAAATCGGGATCTGGGAAATCTGGGAAATCATATTAGCCATTCTTGCTAATACTCTTGACAGCTTTTCTCCCCTCTGTTGTGTGATGTAAAGACAATATTAGAACTCGGTTACATGAAGAGGCCATTCCTTTTCTGTGGTGTTGGGATTATTGGGATCCTCCACAACCTGAACAGGGAAGAGGCTATAAAGAATCCTAAAGGGGTATTACAAAAATTGTATTTAAATAAAACTTGCACGTATAGTGTTATCATTAGCCCTGGGCTGGCTTCAGTGTGGTTTTGCATGCTTCACCCCTGACAGGAAGTTGAAAATAGAATGACTATACAATGTGTATTGTCTGCAGCTCTCTGACTCCTCCCTCTCTTTGTAGACAATGTATCATCCTCTGATGTCACAGGAGGCTTGGCTGGATCTTGCCACTGAGGCCTAGCCTTACCCCCCGAGTGATATTACAATCTGTGCCCCTCCAGCCTACATCATCATCTCCCTTTTTATATACACAGATAACTATACTTTTTTTTTTTTTTTTTTTTAAGGACATGTAGGGAGAGCATGCTTCCTTGTGATTAATGATGCTATAGAAAGAGCAGCCAGGGAGTGAATACAGCAGGTGCTGCAACTTCACTGTGCAGTAATCTGCAGGGAACTGGCAGGAGTGATGTGGGATTGGAGTAGGCAGGGTGGGAGGACTGTGATGGAGTGGTGAGTGAAAGCAAAGCATTCTGGAACTTGTAGTACTGAGCAACTGCTCAACCTGGAAGCACAGCAAGGAAGCAGAAAACTAAAACCTCCAAAATATATATTTTTTTTGTTTTGTGGTTTCAAAACAGGGGCAGACTGGTATGCTGCAGAAGTATATACAGCATTGCTTGCTTATTTATTTCACCTGATATCAAGTTCCCCCTTTAATCCCCCGTCTGTCTCTTGCAGTTTTTATAGCTATTTGATTTGAATGAAACCTGTAGTACTTAATCTCTCCTCCGGGGGAGCTTTGGGATAATTGAGCATGTGATGCACATATTGTCACTGTGATCATCTCATAGTGTGGGCATCCTCCTAACATCGATTGTAGAATATACATCAGCTCTCTGTATAAGGGCCTCTCCCGGACTGAGTGGAAACCTCCAGTGTGCGTCGTCATTACATCCTGGACCATCCTCAGCATTGTCCTGAATGAGTTCTCACTCTATTACTGTGTGTGTGTGTCATTTTGTGCAAGTGATGAGGATGACTGCAGTATTTTGTGCATGTGAAGCAGAACATATGTGCTGTATAACACTCTTGGTACCTTCCAGAAGCTGTTAGTTGTTGTGTTGGATGGAAAGCATCTGTTTTCATCCGCTCACAGTTGTTCATCAAGCAGATAAGAACAGTGCCGCTGTTTTTTGCATGGAATAATAAAGATTCTGGATATAATTTTTTTTTTTCTTTATGCAGCTTATTCAGGGAGAAGCAATTTTCCCAGCCTATGTATTGCAGAATGCAGGATCTCTGACTTATTGGAAAATCAATAGAGCACATAATAGATTGCCGTGCATGATGTTAGGAGGTGGAACAAGTAATGCGAGTGAATTATTAGGTGGCTTTGTCCTGACAATTGTCACTATTAATGCTGGGAGATGAGGATAATGGATGTGATTTGATAGTGGAGGATGGGCCGGCTTGTTCTCTGATACATTGAGTGAGCGCTTTTGTCATTTTGAAAGGGTTTGTTGGTTTTATACAGTGGATGAAGACACCGGATCTATACTTCCCAGCATGGCAATGGGCTCTTACATAGATCTTGCTGCTTTACAGTCTCTGTCCTGGAAATCCTTGAAATTTCTGTCTCCACTACAGTTAATAGAGAAAGTTTTGTGTATTTAAAGGCGTACTCCAGAGAATTTTTTTCCCTTAAAATCAACTGGTATCTTGCAAATTATTTGTATAAAAAAAAAAATAAGTCTTCCAGTACTTATCAGCTGCTGTATGTCCTGCAGGAAGTGGTGTATTCTTTCTAGTCTGACAAAGACAAAGTGCTCTTTGCTGCCACCTATGCCCATCACAGGAACTGTCCAAAACACTAGCAAATCCCCATAGAAAACATCTGCTCTGGACAGTTCCTGACATGGACATTAAAAACAGAGGTGGCAGCAGAGAGCACTGTCTCCGACTGGAAAGAATACACCACTTCATGCAGGACATACAGCAGCTGATAAGTACTTGAGATTTTTCAAATAGAATTTATTGAAAAATCTGTTAAACTTTCCGCTACCAGTTGATTTGAAAAGAAATCTTAGTCTCTTGAGTATTCCTTTAATATGAATAACATGAATTAGTTTTAAAGCATAGCTGTCATGAAAAAAATAACTTTTGACGTGTCATCAGGCATGTCAAAAGTTATTGATGGAAGCGGGTCTCAATGCTGAGAACTGCCATGATCAGAAGATATACCCGCGGAGAGCGGAGCAGCAGTGTCATTCACTCCCCGCCCATATCTCCACAATATAAGGAATTAGTGACCGGTCTGGGAGTGGATTGTGCTGCTGCTGTGCTCTCTCCCAGCTACTACCAGAGACCTACTTTGATCAGCAGACATAGCTAGGAGAGAGCTACTGTGATCAGCAGACATAGCTGGGAGAGAGCTACTGTGATCAGCAGACATAGCTGGGAGAGAGCTACTGTGATCAGCAGACATAGCTGGGAGAGAGCTACTGTGATCAGCAGACATAGCTGGGAGAGAGCTACTGTGATCAGCAGACATAGCTGGGAGAGAGCTACTGTGATCAGCAGACATAGCTGGGAGAGAGCTACTGTGATCAGCAGACATAGCTGGGAGAGAGCTACTGTGATCAGCAGACATAGCTGGGAGAGAGCTACTGTGATCAGCAGACATAGCTGGGAGAGAGCTACTGTGATCAGCAGACATAGCTAGGAGAGAGCTACTGTGATCAGCAATGTCTGCTGATCACAGTAGCTCTCTCCCAGCAATGTCTGCTGATCACAGTAGGTCTCTCCCAGCTATGTCTGCTGATCACAGTAGCTCTCTCCCAGCTATGTCTGCTGATCACAGTAGCTCTCTCCTAGCTATGTCTGCTGATTACAGTAGGTCTCTCCCAGCTATATCTGCTGATCACAGTAGGTCTCAGTATTGAGACCCACTGTGATCAGTCATTTTTAACATGTCTAATGACTCTCAAGTTGTAAAAGAGAAAATATTCATATATAGTGTGATAGCAAAACAATACCTAACTGTATAGATAATAACAAAGAACATGTTTGCTTTATGGTAGCTGCAATGATTTATTGGACAGAAAAGTGTCAGTAGATTAATACATCCTCTACACAGAGGCATACAAACCCATGTGTATATAGTAGGGGAATCCTGCCTTATCTACGCATGGAGCCGAATTAAAGGGCTTGTACCATGGATTAGAGTTAGTAAAATCAAATTTGTGACACACACACACACACACACACACACACACACACACACACACACACACACACACACACACACACACACATTATGCTGTTTATAATGAATTAACTGACATCCATGTACTATTTTTCTCCCCTGATGGATCTAGTCACTTCCTGGTTCCCTCGGAAGTGTGACCCTGCAGTTGCCATGCAGCAGTTCCCACAGTCCCCTTTGCTCACAGGATCAGTGGAGAACCACTGGCAGTACTTCCTATAGATCACCGTTGAATTGAGCATGCCTGGCCGAGTGTAGTTTGCAGAACATTGCAGACATATGGAAGGTTTGTAACGCTGCAGCTCTATAACAGTACATTTTATTTGAAATAGATATCTTAATCTAAGAGTATGAGACTACTGACTCTTTAATATCCTACACAAAAAAAACCTGAAAGGTAAATTGCAGGATTGATTACTGGAAATCACAGATTATTGTGCGAACTGTGTTTTAAAGAAAAATAAAAAAAAAAATAATCATTTTTTTTAAAAAGTTTTAGGCTACATTCACACACCCGTAGTGCAGCCCGCTTCATGGAGCACTACGTTCACACTTCATTATTACCCTAGCGACCATGCCGCTAAAAACTGTCTGCATTACAACATGTCCTTTTTTTTTTTTTTTTCTTTTGCGGCATGGAATCCGATCCTTACGTAGTGGTGGCACCAGGTTACTTTAGCGCAGCTTCCATTCACTTCAGTGTCCACCTGGCTCCAGCACTACAGAATGATGTCATCTGCCTCCAGCCCTGTTTATTGGGTATTTACTGGAACCGCAGATGAGTCCAGGGTTGCTAGGTGTTGGCATCAAAGTGAAATACTTAGAAATATATTAGAACCCAGTCCTGTAAGCCTGGAAGAGACGTCCACTATTCTTAGTGATCTATCCATCCCTACGTGACTGTATATGTAGTACCAGAGGCTGTAGGTATTGTGCCGCTACAGCCCCTGTGACCTCAGAAGTGTCATCTCTGAGTGCGGGGATAACACAGAGGGCCAGATTGGATTTCATTCAGATTATCCATATAATGACAGGTTGTGCTTGTGGTACAGTTGTTATCGCCACACCCCTCGGTATATGGTATTTTTTCTTGTGGCATTCAGCATACCTGTATTTCTCTTTTCTCTCAGAATAACCCTGGTGAGTGAATGGTGAATGTATGTCACAACTACGTCTGCCAATATAGCTGTCATACTCCATATGCCCTTCGGTGCTTTCTATGTTGAATTAATAATGATGTCTTTCGAGCTTGGCTTGTTTCCTGTGTGTTTCTTGTGTCCGGGTTATATGGAGAAGCAGCTTATTGCTTTATGTTATATCCAGACTGACATCATTGCTTAGCAGTAGCTATAATATTATACGCAGAGAGGTTATTAAAAGACATATTATTCAAGTTCCAGATGAAGCGTCATTTCATAGTTTGTTAGCAAGCCCTCCGCAATGTATCCTTAGAGGCGGCAGCATCACATGCCCATTGATCATAGGGTTCCGGTAATGGGATCATTAGGGAGGTATAAGCCGTGTTTTGTGAGCTTTGGAGGCGGATAAAAATCTAGTAATTCTACATAGACAGGATGGTGTCTGACATATAATCGGCTGTGAATATGCAGTGGGACTATGTATAGAGAGGCCTTAGTACCAGTGTGTGATGGCTTCTCTTGTCTCTTTACATACACCCTTTGTTCAGCACTGAGCACATGACTCTTATACACTTCCTTTTGTTTTGTTTTCCATTTTGTGGTCCCTTTTAAGGCGGTATTCTTATTTTATTAAGTGATCGAAGGGACCTAATCATTTCAAAAAGGGTTCTGCAGTCTGTGTGTAGATAGGAAACCCCCGTTAAAAAAAAACATAAATTTGATTGAACTCCCCCCCCCCCCTAAAATTACCTACCATATTACCTAATAAAGGACAGTAAGTCCAAAGGCTCTTCTGTTTCCTACGCGTAACTTTTAGGCTCCTGGAGTAGACTGATGCACCTAATGTTCCCAATATTGTCTAGTCTATTCATATTTCTAATTAAAGGGAAACTGACAGCACAGATGCATATACCCATGCTGCCAGCTTCCAGACACCAATCACACAAGCATCGCGTACCTACCTTTTTTTGTTGCATTAAAACACCTTTGCCCTAAGACTTTTCATTCTTTGTGTAAGCAGGATACCCCCATTCACTAACAGCAAGCGGTTCTATTGCGGAGAAGAGGAAATGAGACTACGACTGTATTGCCTTCTGGAGTAGATATCTCATCTATTTTTGATGAATGAACTTTTTACCTTCCCTGCGTTCACCTATGGTGGGGTTTCTCTCTAATCTGTTCCTGCATAGGAGGGCCATAGTAATTGTACTGTGAGGGAGCTGGCAGGAAAAGAACATTTTAAATCTGTGTCAATTTCCCTGCCATCTTGTTCCGCTAAACATTTGTACTGCTAGTTCTGGATGTAATTGCCAAAGACAATGCGGCACCCCGCCGATGCCAGTTGGCTAACAAGGCAGCTCTGTCGAATGCACGGTCACTGACTTTCCAAGCTAAAAATGAATTTTGTTTTAGTTTTAGCTGGTTTAGGACGACTTTGTGAGACTACAAGTCCCAGCGTGACCTCCCAGATGTTTGTCTTTTGTTTAGACGCTCGAGTCAGGAGCCAGTTATTTATTCTATAAGTTTTAGTTCCATGAATTGGGTTGTTTGGGCAGCACGTGCAGAAGCCCCTGTATATGAATACCATATACCCTTACCTCCCATAGTCCCATCTGCATGTGGCTTTCTGGAAGTCATTGGTTCTTGATCAGAGGAGATTCCTCTTGGACCTCATGACAACACTTCATGTTCTAATATTGTTTTCCATTGTTCTCACAGGGCCCTGGTTTAGAGTAGCAGCCAGTAATCTTTGATTTTCCCAGTCCTACTGGATATGGCGAGGGGTGAGGCACCCTCTAATGGTGCCAGCTTTCTATGGAGGTGCATGGTTCTCTGTGCAGACAATCCAGGAATAATTGAAATTTCTTGACTTCACAGCGTGATGTTACTTTGCAGGGGCTTATAGTCCGCACCCCGCTGGCACGTTCCTGCATACCTACACAGCACCGTTTTCCTTTATGTCTGCTCTTTTCAGGGCAATGTTGAAATTTGCAAAGCAATGAAGACTGCTAACCGCAAGGCCTTAAGTACCCGTCTAGACGCCTGTCACAATACACAATTGACTTACGTATGTCTGTTGGAAAACTGCAATCTACCGAGGAATGAACATGTTTTACACCATGTCTGACAGGAGACTTTTGACAGTTTAGATAAATTAGTGCACGCTGCCACCATTGTAGATGTGAACACAGCCTTACACGTGTGATAGCGGCCCGTCACATGAAAGCTAGAATCTGATTGGCTGATGGCAGTCGTACTTGCCGAAGCTATTGTGCATCTATCTATCTATATCACTATGTCTCTTTGAGGCATGCCACCCTATATGCCCTGTTTATTAGAAACATCTTAAAGTCCTTTTGTAAGTTATAGGACTTGTGTACAGAACTCGCAGGAAATCGGGCAGTTGTCTTGGCATCCCGACCGCCCAGTATATGTTGTGTTACTCCATGGGGATCATGCAAAAGAGCAACTCTGGAGTTACACTATAGAAATTGATGGCCCGCCCTAATGCTGCGTTTACACGGAACGATTATCGTTCGCATTTGCACGATAACGATTGAATTCGAACAATAATTGTACGTGTAAACGCAGCAAACGATCAAACGACGAGTGAGAAATCGTTCATTTTGATCTTACAACATGTTCTAAAATCGTCGTTGCAAAAAATTCGCAGATCGTTCCGTGTAATCGGTCGTTCACCGATTTAACCTATGTGCGAGATAGGCTTAAGCGATTGAAAATTGAACGCCAAACGATTTTTCCGTGTGATATATAGTTCTGTTTAAACGCTGATCGTTATAAAAAAAATCGTTACTTCGAAATCGGTAATCGTACGATCAGGCGAATTATCGCTCCGTGTAAACGCAGCATTAGAAGGGGTGATCAGTATCTGGTGGATTTTGGTGCATTGTTAGTAGTAAATATGCCCTATATGTTTAATAAAAAAAAAATAGTATAGTTTTGATGTCAGACTAGTTCTGTATCCAGTATGTCATATGCTTGATGTGCCCACTATTCTTGTGTTGCTGTGGTTTCCTTTCCAGTTCTGCCGTATAATAACCTGCTGTATAAGGGAGAGAGATCACACAGGGTTCTGGCTGTTTACTGGATATCATCTCATGATAACACATATATATGTAAGCTCACTTGAAGGAATGTAAAGTCTGCTTTATTCTTTTGAGACTTATATCGTTGCCTAGGATAGTCCAACTCCAGTTCCTGGGGTTCTACAGCTATCAGAAGGGGCTATAATGCTTTAGTGAGCGCCTCACAACCTCATTGTATACCTAGCTGCAGCGCTCTACATTTGGTTGTGGCTGCTCTTGGTACTGTGTCGTTTAACGGGGTACTTTGGAGAAAAAAAAGTTTTTAAATCAACTGGTGTCAGAAAGTTATATAGATTTGTAAATCACTTCTGTTAAAAAAAAAAATCTCCAGGCTTCCAGTATTTATCAGCTGCTGTAAGTCCTGCCAGGAAGTGGTGTATTTTTTCCAGTCTGACACAGTGCTTTCTGCTGCCATCTCTATCCGTGTCAGGAACTGTCCAGAGCAGTAGCAAATCCCCATAGAAAACTGTTCCTGTCATGGACAGAGGTGGCAGCAGAGAGCACTGTGTCAGACTCGAAGGAATATGCCACTTCCTGCCGGACATACAGCAGCTGAGACTTGAGAATTTTTTTAATAGAAGTAATAAAGAAATCTGTTGATTTGACCCTAATCCCTTGGTGTACTAGCTAGTGTTAAAAGGCAACAATCAGCCAACGTGCACGATGTCGGCTGATCCTTATCTTTCAACATGTCGAAAAAATAACGATAATGGTGTGTTGGCCCTTGTTCTGTATAATAGGAGCGGCAGCAGACTGTCGCTATCTCCTATGGGCTCCGCCCCGCTGTATAGGAGTATAGTGCAGCTACTTTGAAGTGAATGGGGCTAGTGGAATTTTAAAGGTCCGGTGGGGGGATGACATATCCCAGTGATGGGATACTAGATGACAATTGCCCTTTCAGTGTTGACATGGATGTTCTTCAGCTCCCCTTATTATCTTTTACACTGTTCACAATCTAGTAATTCTGCAAAAGAACAAACCCAGCAATACTAAGATACTAAGTAGACTTATAAAATTAATGACCCAAAACACGGCGGACCGGAGGCTTCCAAGCCTGTGCTTCATCCAAGCCATCCGAGGCATTCTGCTGCAGTGTCAGACGGCCAAGCGGTTTCAGATCTGCTGCCCTTGGTAGAATAGCAATGATTTCATTGTGGAAACTGGCCCAGAAAGCCTATAAAAGAGCAGCAAGCGCTTAAATCATAACTCAGACACCCAGAGATCCAGTTTATGGAAGGGGCTAAATGTAATGGTTCACTCTGTGAGTAATGGCTGCTCTGTGCCGACCCTTCAGAGCTTTCATGGCTTCTATGTAGTCACGGCATGGCAGGCCAGCAAAATACTAATGACATTCTCTTTTTCTTTTCACTTTGCTTGGCTTTATATTCAGCTGTAAAGACTGATTATTCTCTCTTTTGATCTGTAATGCCACCAAGTTTTTGCTGAGACAAAAAGTAACTTACCATTGCTGTGGCTGAAAATAAAAAAAGACTGAAAAGGGAACAAAAAGTTGTGAGATGTCCTTATATTGTCAGTGCTGGTGAATGGTGTGACACGCTCATGTCTCATCTGTGCCCTACATTAGTTCTCCGAGCCTTCTGTGTGTTAGCAACAAATTACTATGGTTGGGTTCACATGACAGCTGCAGTAACACAGCACGGCCACTCAGCAATGTCTGGAGCTCTGGGATATAGCTGGTTGGTCTCATTACCTCGATGATATTTTAATGGCCAATCCCGAAAATAGATAAAATTTGTCCAGAAAATCCCTAAATCTGAATCCATTGTTCTGTAGTCCATTTCATCAAGGCTGTCATAGACATTTGTATATGCCATTGTGTCTACAAGTGACCGCATCGATGCCGTCTCCTTTTACAGTGTCATTATAAGAGTATTTGTCCGCGCATCTCGTCTGTTTTAGTCGATACTTCCGTATCCAGTTCTTGAGAATCTATACTTAGAGTTCTGCATTGTGTCCTTCCTCTCTCTGTTAAAGGGGTTGACCATTTTATAATAAAATAATTCAGTGTACAGTATTATTAAGCGTATTCACATTACCTACTGACACCAGCTCCCTGTATACCTCATACAGCTAAAATTAGACTGCCCTCCTCCAGACTATGCTCTCCTGCTCTGTGGCAAGTCTGTCCATAAGATGGTTGACATGGAGGAGCATGTGACCATGGCCCCCCCCCCCCCCCCCCCCCCGCCCAGTATCCACCGCTGAGCCTGTATATGCCTATGGAGAACACTGGGGGCTGGGCATGGTCACATGCTCCACCATGTCGGCCATCTTATGGACAGTATCACCACAGAGCAGGACAGCACAGCCTGGAGGAGGGGCGTCTGATTTTAGCTCTGAGGTACACAGGGAGCTGCTGTCAGTATACACAGTGAGTACAGTTACTAATACTGTACACTGAACTATTTTACTATAAAGTGGCCAACGCCTTTAAAGGGGTTATCCAGGCTTAGAAAAAGGTAGCAGCTTTCTTCCAGAAACAGCACCTCTCCTGTCCTTTGTCTATTGAAATGAATGGTGCTTAATTGTAATACCACACAGAGCCTGAAGACAGGGGTGGGCTGTAGGGTCATATACTGCATTCTTGCTTTTTGGTTGCCATAAAAAAGTCACAAATGGCATTCATGGAGTGTCTCTGAGGTGACTATATGTATATGGCGTCTTTGAGGATGCTTCTGTGATGTCTTCCAAACAGAGATGGATCTAAGAGGGAAGCGCACTGGTGTATATAATGGTGCCACGTTGTGACAGGCGTAGAAGGTTACTGCGGTGTTAATAAAGTCAAGGAGAGAATGTTGTCACTTGTAGTATAAATTGTGAATGTGCAATCTAGGTTTCCAGGAGTGAATTATGAATCACTTGGTAGTGGAGGGGCACGCATACACATACGCCCTCTGGGGATTGAACACACGCTGCTCGCTCTTTCTATAGCCCCTTCTACACATCGTAGTAAAGCCTAGTGTGTTAGAGTGTAGTGGCAACACAGCCTGTTTCATTGGTTTTAGTTGTATTTAGTTTTTTGTTTTTGCGTAGAATAGTATAGTAGTCTGTGATATTGTGTTCAGTAAACAACCTATTCATTGCAATTAACTAAGCAGTTCACAATTTTTTTTTTTTATTGGGAGCAAGGGGTGCCAGTATGGGAAGTTTTCCTCTTTCTCTGAAAATCCCTTTAACACAGAAGTGTACCCTAGCCGCCTTAGTCATTTGAGTGGAAGAGCAGATATGCCACCACCTCAGGTTGTAGCCGTCTCTTTCTGCATATAGGGAACATTGGCCGATTCTCCCCCTTCTATGATGGTGGAGACTCCACATAGTACACACAACCTCATAAATGGCCGTGTCCTGGCACGCATCTGTGGTGTAAGAATCTCAGTAGAGGCGATGATCAATATTTGGGGCGCTTCCAAGCAAATGAATGCCTTTTTTAAATTCTGTTACAGAAATATATTATTTGTTTTCCTGTTTAACATAACACTGTGTGGGTTTCTTATTAGGCTTTACATTGTAAATGTCAGACCGCTCTAATCCAAGGAAATCAATATGGCCACAGATTTCATTGCTTAACTTTATGCTCTGAGCTGGCCGAACGTCTGTTTTACTATTGGAATAAAGGTTTTATCTCCCAGACCCCAGCACATGTGACCAGCCGCAGCCTCTAATGCATATGGCTTGTCATTGCTGCACATGGTCTCCGCTTGGGCCGTACATCTCCTAGTATTGTTAGATTTTATATGTATAGTTAAAGTGAACTTGTGATTTCAGGGTTAAACTGTTCTGTGTGTGTACACATGAGCAGCTGTGTAAGTTGTAATTGCCATTTTGTACCAGTTTACTCCTATGCAGCCTCCTATTTCTTAGGTGTGGACTAATCTCTATGAGGACTTCTATATACTGCACGCACACACAGAAATGAAAATCCTGCTCCACTATGTCTCCAAAACACACCCTCAGAAGCAAAAGCAGCATGGAGGACATTACAGAGCAGTATCAACTATTATAAGCTGGGGAAAGCTATAACACTACTATTGGCAACTATAGTGTGATTCCCAAGTAAGCTACTTGTCTGAAGACAGACTTGAGCAGTTTTTCAGTGAAGTTAGTTAGCAGGAAGAGGGAGCAGGAAAGGAGATGGATATGTGGGAGGCATTGTCTCTAATATGATATATAGCAAATTTTCTATTCTCCTGTACTATGGATTTATGCAATGTTTTTGTAATGACTCTGACCAATTTAATTATCTGGAAGATATTGAGTGTTTACAAAGTTATACCTCATCCAGATTCTGAGGCCTTATTCTCCTGATACATATAGTAGCATCCATCATCCTTAAGATTTTATTCTCCGCCATCAAAAATAGCATAGTCTGCCCCTCTATATTTCTGTATACTGACATAAGCCCAATGGAGACCAAATGGACCCATTTTTGGCCTCTGACAGGGGAATTGGCAGCCAGTGGATACATTATTCACATATATTACTTCCACTAGATGGCACTAGACTTTCCTTATGCAGGATATATACTTTGCATAGCTTTTTCTCCAAGTGCGCATTGCATGGTCTGTAACACATTGCACACCAGCCTGGTGGTCTCCTTAAGGAGATACCATAGCCCCTCAGACACTTATAGTAAATGATGCGAAAGTAGTCTCATCCTGTAAATCAGATGAGCAGCTGGGATAATATGGGGGATACCATACTACTGCTTTGGTTGCCATTCATTATTACTGCCGTCATGGGTTAGAAATCTCCATAGAATAAATGTCAGATACAGTGGTGCCTTGGATTACGAGCATAATTCGATCCGGGACCGTGCTTGTAATCCAAATCCACTCTTAAACCAAAGCAAATTTTCCCATAAGAAATCATTCAAATGCAAACAATTGGTTCCACACCCCAAAAATAATGATTTATTATTCTGAATAACATGTAAAACAAATGAAACAAACATTCAGAAACAGCAGAATATGTGATATTATAAATTATTGTACAGTAATGGAGAGGATGGAGCACACAAGGACTGACAGAGACTGCAGGGAGCATGATGGAATGAGCAGGGCAGATGTGGGCACATACATGCAGCACTCTCTGTCCGGGGAGAGAGGGGTTACAGCTATGGAGACATTACCTCCACAGTCCTGTCCCCTGATGCAAGCCCCAGCCTGAAGTGGATGTGCTATGATTTGAAAGGTGAGGGAGACTTCCTGGGTCAGAGTACAGGGCTGTAGACCCCGCTATGCAGACCATGCCCCTCCCCCACTTGCGCTCCCACCCAGTACAGGGAGCTCTTAAACCAAAGCAATGCTCTTAAACAAAGTCACAATTTTGAAAAACTGTGAGCTCTTAAACCAAAACGATTTTGAATGTCTAGTTGCTTGCACTCCAGCATCCATGGGATCTGGTAGGAGGTGGAGAATCTGGATTATGTCGTCGTCTCTTTGCATTTCATGCAGATGTATTTCTTAGCCGATTCTCCCAGTCTCGTCTTCTGGTCTTGTGAAATCCCACATTACATAGCAGATGTGTACTGGAGGCCAGACCCAGGTGGTCCGTGTTTTACAGTATACAGATGGTCATTCGGCTATGGACACATCTGCATGCTTCATGCTGGGGCTTCCAATACAGCAAGGAAGATGTATGTTAAAGGGTCTGGGTTTTGGTGACCATGAGAGGTGTGAATGTATGTGGGGCCTAATGGTAAAATGTCTACAGTGATGGATCACCAGTGGCTATAACATCTGTCATTGTAATTCATTTAACTCTTCGTCTGCCACTCTGACTTCTGCTTGACAAGATTTTATTTTTTCATGTTTTGTATAGTACAGGAGTAAGAACAAGTATTAGGCTACATGTACACATGGCAATACAGCTTTTACAATATCCTGGACGGCCTTTCTCAGTTAGGCATGCAATCGCTTCATACAAGTGTAGGTGCAAATCACACCCACATCAGTCTATATGCGCAGTGTTTCTTTATAATGGCTCTATGAGGCAAGATGGAGTCAAACCATAGACTACTATATACTCCAAGCTCAGTGTCTTCCCTTTCTATTATGTCGCCTTAGAGAATCAAGGTTCAATGTAGTATGGTCGGCACTTCCACTAGGTGCGGTGCTCGTGGATAGGAGAGGGGCAGTCTCCAAAACGAAATATATAGAAGAAAATTTCCGGCACTCGCTGATTCAAATGCAATGATTTTTTTTATTTCATGAGTGGATAGAGTTCACACAGACTGTGTGAACTCTTTCCATTCATGGAATAAAGAAATCATTACATTTGAATCAGCGAGTGCCGGAAATTTTCTTCTGTGCCTCAGAGAATCAAGTCCTGATAGGTCACTCTCTTCCCTAACAAACAAGTATTCTATGACTCCTAGGGGTAGTAACACCTCATTCACACATTTACTCGGATTGCTGCAAAACTGCAAATTGAGGCTCCAAAAATCAAGTGAGAATAAGGCTTAAGGAACCTGCCACGTCGCTCAAGCCATCTGATCTTATGGGAAAAGTATAACTTTGTGTATGTAAACCTCTGTTTATTTTGAGCTCATGAGTTTAGTGGGTGGTGTCAACTTAAATCTGTTTATTTAGGGCTTAGGAGTCCAGTGGGTGGTGCTAATAAATAACAGCTATCTATGTGTGTATGCTCATAATGGAAAGACTCACTGAGTGAGACCGCCCACTGGACTCCCAAACCTAAATATCAATCAGCAAGGTATGTATGCATGTGTGTATATATATATATGTGTGTATATATATGTGTATATGTATGTATGGGCTTTGCCCCTCTCGATCTATAATTAGTTTTATGTTTTCAGCAACATGAGGTACTACAGCATTTTTTTCCCTATTCAAATCAACTAGTGTCTGTTATAGAGACTTGTAATTTATACATAAGTGTGCCCAGACCTCAAGGTAATATGCTAATGTGAGGAATAAAATGGTATAAAGATGTATATGCTAAATAAATGTAAATTGGACAGGTGTCTCTCTAAAGGTAAAACGATAAATTTAATGTAAGAGTATGTTAATACCATAGGGCCCTTATGGTCAGTAAACAACGTAAAATAAAGTGGTATATTGGCCACTCTTATGCTGCGTTTACACGAAACGATAATTGGTCCGATCCTATGATTAACGTCGTCAGAGTGACGATTTTTTTTCATAACGATCAGCGTTTAGACGGTACGATATAGCGTACGGAAAATTTGTTTTGCGATCCCTTAAGCCTATCTCACACATTGGTTAAATCAGCGAACGACTGTTTACACGGAACGAACTGCGATTTTTTTTTTTTTTTTTTTTTTTTTTTTTTGATTTTTTTTTGCGAACGATCAACGACGATTTGAGAACTTGTTGAAAGATCAAAATGAATGATTTCTCGCTCGTACTGCGTTCCATTATCGTTCGAATTCGATCGTTATTGCGCAAATTCGCAAGATAATCGTTACGTGTAAACGCACCATTAGAGCATTATGATCAAGTCCTGGAGGGCTCTAAAGATTGTAGCACTACAGGTCTCAGCCAGCCCTGTGTGTCTGCCAATGGTAGAAAGAGTTATGGGATCGCCCAGTACTGCTTGTTGCTCTAAGGAGAAGGCCGCACCTGTGATGGTGGTTACTGTCAGGACACAAAACAATCTTTAGAGCTTTTCAGGACTTGATCATAATGAGCTATAGGGTGGCCAATATACCACTTATTTATTTATCATTGTTTTTTTAAATCATTTTAATAGTCTATGTTTACTGACCATAAGTGCCCTCTGGTACTAACAGATTCATATGTTTTGTATTTTACATTAAATCTATTGTTTTACTTTTAGAGAGAGACCTGTACAATTTACATTAATTTCAGATACACATCTTTATACTGTTTTATTCATCACATTAGCATATTGCCTTGAGGACTGGGCACACTGTTTATGTATTTATTTGATTAAACAATACTAGTGACAAGGATTTGTTGCAGACTACACCGAACGTTTATCTAGATTTGTAATTTAAGTCTTCCTGCACTTCCAGCATCAGCTGCTGTATGTCCTGCAGGAAGTGGTGTATTATTTCTAGTCTGACACCGTGTTCTCTGCTGCCACCTCTGTTTGTCAGGAACTGTCCTTAGCAGGAGATGTTTTCTACGGGGATTTACAGCCGCTCTGCCACATTGGTGGCAGCAGAGAGCACTGTGTTGTACAGGAGAGAATACACCACTTCCTGCAGAACATACAGCAGCTGATACTGCAGTTGATTTGAGATTTTTTTCTTTTTTTGCCGGAATGCCTCTTTAGGGGTGAGGTTACACGTAGGTCTATTTGTGACAAGCCATGTGCTACATGGATTAGATGTGGCTTGATCACAGATTTTACCCCTATATATTAAAGGGGTTATCCAGCGCTACAAACACATGGCCACTTTTCCCCCTCTCTTGTCTCCCAGATTGGGTGGGGTTTGAACTCAGTTCCATTGAAGTAAATGGAGCCTAATTGCAAACCGCACCTGTACTGGAGACAACAGTTGGGGGAAAAGTGGCCATGTTTTTGTAGCGCTGAATAACCCCTTTAATGGAGTAAAAATCCTCTGCCCTTCCAACATGGTGGCGATATGAAAATCCAGTTTGCTTTCTCTATCTGAAAGTTTACACTATATGTGGATGCCATTTCCGGTATTACATTTGCATTGGGGCTCGGGTGAAAATGCTGGGGTTATCACCCTAAATATGGCCTTATAAATCTTATTCACATCCTGGAATTTTTTTTTCTATGTAGAGATTGACCCATAGTGTGAATGTTTCAACCCGCATTATGTTCATGTCTATTTCGGAGTTTCATGAGTTTTTCTATATAATCTGCTGTGTGTAGACCTGGCCGGTCTTTGTGGTCCTCACACTGGCAGTAGATGAATGGTACAGCTGGACCTCTCTTCCACTCGGAGGCCTGAAGCCTTTTAATCAGATGCCAAATCTCTGCAGCGTTCCCGATCTGACAGCTGGACTTTCAGGCTTACAGAAACTTGGGATTTGTTCCGCAGTTAATGGTCAGACCATCTCACAAGTCATTTCATTCAACTTGTCGGGTATGAGGGATTTTTATGAGACTATTTCCCTATTTATTTAGGCCACTTTAGTTTAATTAAAATTCGGTAATGAGAAAGTTTGTAGTGAAATGAGATAATTACAGTATAGCTGGAGAAGTCCCCCGCCGTAAGGAGAGGTCTGGCTTAGGAAGACGACGCAGACTGTGACTACTATCTGTAGGGACCCTGCGCAGGTTCCTTATTTCCGCCATTAGTTGTGGTCTGTAGTTATGGGAAGTAAAAAGTAGAGCGTTCATTACTGGATGGTTTCTCATCAGAATCAACTGTCTTTGAGGATGTCCCTGGGGCCCAAGTGATTGAAGACCCCCCCACCCCCTTGAGGGGAGTTGTACAGCTGGCAAGACACTTTAAGTGTAGGAAGATGTAGGTCACTCATCCATAGCATCACATAATAAGGGCAGGGCAAATCTCAGGAGACGTATAGTCAATGTGCCTAATAGTTGTGTATATGTGCCCTCATGAACACATGTATTGTGTCTGGCTAGTGGAAATAGAGAATTATTGAGCTGTGAGCTGCAGACATGGGCAGACAACTGAGAGGGCCATCTTCTAGTTGATGGCTGTTTGCAAAGCTATGAAATCATGTTTTCTTTCCAAGCTGAAGTGTCAGAGAGGCCTTCCACAGCATGCATAATTCTTCCCTTTTTCTGCGTGTGTGTTTGGCTTCCTTTATATCAGTCATGTAGGGGAGAGGGGTGATGTGCATGCTGCAGCTCAGCTCCACCTGAATAATTTCTGGTTGCTATTGATATATTGCCTAGTGACCACTCCGGTTTACTCAGATCTTCAAGTCAGGGTAAGATATCCATGGTGAAAATAGATCCACATGCTTGGTTTTCCATGCAGTAAATATCCTTACCATCTGGGTGACATTTATTATGCTCCCTACTGTAATTCATTGTCATTATTTCCTATACGAATAAACAGGTAAACTCCCAGCAAATGCGACCCATGCGAATTCCCTCTTATAATGCAGACTAAATAGACGTCTCTTGCTCCAGTCCTCTGTAATAGATCTAGTTAACCTTTATTTGTTAGAGAACAAAATATAACTCAGAAGGTGGCATCCGTCGATTATAGGTGATATCCCTCTTATTAGGCAGGTCGCCATGTAATAGAGGGGCCACTTATCTCTGCCGCACAGACATGTTTTCCCACATTTGGCTCCTCAGCCTGTGGCTGTCAGGGCATGATGGGAGTAGTAGTTTGGCAGCCGTTGCATTGTATGGCTCTGGAAATGTAGTATTCTAGTGTGCAAACAAGACAGAGAATTAGGTGAAACCCCCTGATCTGTTACATCGAAATGACAGCAGAGACCCCGATCAGCGAGCAGCAGTGTCTCAGATCCTGCTATAATGCTGTTATAGCTCCTCCTATCGCAAACACCGTTGCTAGCTTGCCTCCTTGCCTGCGGAGGGCGCTTGTCGTGAATATTTTTAGTGCTGTGTATATTCAAAAAATGTAGATGTCCTCACATTGTTCTGTTTGGATGTTGAATTAAAAGCAGACGTAAATCGGTGGACGCTGGCCAGCTCGCCACGACTCCACTTCCTCCAGCGCTTCCCTCATTTCTTTGGTAACACTGGCAAAATAGACTTGTGTTTACAGACAAACAGGCCAAATCTTCTGTAGCATCTCCTGAAACTCGGCCGCACATATATAACTGCATTAGCGGAGGAATTTGCCCTGATTAAAAACCTGAAAAGATCCGTAAATCATTCAAGATCAGCTCGGAGAGATAATAGTTTCCATGGCGACGATTTCTGCTGCATGTCGACATCAGAGGGCTTTTCACAACCTGATCCAAAGCAAGCTGGAAAACAAATAGCTTATCATTTCCATGTGTCTGTGAATAGAACCAGCTGCTTTAACTCTTTCGGCACCAGAAGGGTTGTCTGCTAACTTAGACCCTTCTCTGTAAATGGTGGCCTGTTGCGCTTTATTGGTTTAAACAAGAAACCATCACCTTAAAGGTTTCAACTCTCTACCTATTTCGAAGGGGCCATTACTTTTCCTCTAAAGCATACTTGTCATTTCAGGTGATTTTTTTTTTTTAGTGAGTGGAGTCCAACAACTACTCCCATACACTCCCACACATATGTAAGTGGAGATCCTGCTACCCTGCATCCTAAAAAAGCATCAGACGTATAGAGGACATTATAGAGCAGCACTGAGTAGTGTAAGCTGTGACTCAAGCTCTAGGTTGAACTCTCCCTCCGCCTCCCTCCATAGACTTTAGTGGGCACCATGTAATTTAATCCTTCATTGAGCTGCTAGTCTGTCTCCTCTTTACAGACTGAACAGAGCTCTTTTAGAAGAGAGGAGGGACAGAAAAGGAGCCTGGTAATGGTATGAAGCAGCATTTATTATCTGATAACATACATTACAAAGTTTACTGTAGTTATTGCAGTTATTACAGCTTTGTGTTACCAGTTTATATACATGTGTGTCCCAATCCCTCGGACTCCCTGGCTTACGCAGTTGGCCCCTGTACAGTGCAGCGCAATAGCTTGACTCCAAATAGTAATAGATGAGGACTCTGGCATTAGTGTATTCATTCCTTGTTTTTATAAATGTTTTTAAGAAAAAAAGTTTGACTCTACTTGATAGCGCCTTCTTGCGACTTTAACTAGTTATAAGTTGACTTATAAGTGAGCCTGTTGTGCTTTTGTTGGCTGTGGTGTGGAGCTGCCTCTTCTGACAGCTGTATACTATGTGATGTGATCTTCAGGGGCTCGGAGCTAATGAAGAGACTGTGATTGATGAGGGTCTTTGTCAGTCTGGTGAGGAATGCGTTTCACCTCTGGCTTCCCATTCTAGTAGTAATCCAGGTCAGGGATCTTTGATCTGTAATCACAGCTGACATCTCCTGTGACATCCTGTTAGCAGTCAGATTAGTGCTTGGATCCTTCTGCTATCACAGCGCAGTCTCTATCGGCTGGTGGGGGGTGGGCGCTTATAAATAATATGCTTTGCGTCTTTTAGAGATTAATGAGGAAGGAATGTACATATTAAATATTAAAACCATTGTAGAACTTGGTTGCTGTTGACTACCTCCATTGTGAGATCATGTGATCACATTTTTTTTCATAATTTATTTATCATAAATGGGTTAAATAAGCCTAAGTGGATGTATATTTTATAGTGATATCCCCTTATCACGTGGACCACATTGAATCACATTCTATTTATAAAAAGAGTGGTTAGTATTGTATGTGCTGCCTTAAATCAGGTAGTCCAGGCAAAACAGAAACTTGCTTCAGGGCTGGGAATGATGTAAAAATAATTATGCTATACTCACCTCCTCTGATCCCCTGCCATGCTGATAATCCTTCCTCCATCGGTCGTCACTGCTTCCAGGTTCTGTGTCATCCCAACCCCATAGGACCTGCTCAGTCAGTGGCCACAGACATATCCTCCCTCAGTCATTCATTGGCCGATTGGGGTTAGGACAACAAAATCTGGAGAAAGTGGAGGCCAGAGGAGAACAGGGAGCATAGTTACCACAGCTGCAGAAGTTTGGAGGCGGTAAGTATTTATTACTTTACCACCACCCCCAGCCCTAGAGTAATTTTTTTGTTTTGCCTGGGCAGCACCTTAAAAAGGGGTGGGGTAGGGGGGGCATCCCAAGGTTAAAAGTTATCCTCTATCCACAAAGTAGGGGATAACTAGCTGATCTGTGGGGGGCTGAGAGATCCCAACGAATGAGTATTGGGGTCAAATGTCCCCTGAGTAAGGGTCCTTTTAGACTGCCCGATGACAGCCCGATCAATAGTATAAACAAGTGACGATTTGCTAGATCAATGCTCGCTTACTGAGCCTATTAGATGACTTGATAATCATTTAGCAAGGGCAGTATATAATATATATTGTTGAGGATGTCCGTGCGGCTCTTGCCCTAAACTGTTATACATTATCTTTTCACGCTCCCTGTGGGTTTGTTTTTTTGCCCTCTGCGTGCTTCCCGTATCCACCTCTGTAGCTTCAAAGATTGTGTCCAAACTGACAGGCCGCTCAGCCAATCACTGGCCGGGACTTTGCACAATCACCAGTCGTCAGCCGCACATCGCTATTACACGTAGCGATTAGGGATGGTCCGAACCTGCCGAGGTTCGGCTTCGTATGAACCCGAACGCTCGGCAGCAGATTCCCGCTGTCTGCCCGCTCCGTGGAGCGGGCAGATAGCCTGGAAAACTGGGATACAGGCTATGGCTGTATCCCAGTTTTCCAGGCGGTCCTCCCGCTGGATCCGCCCGCTGCACGGAGCGGGCAGATAGCGGGAATCATTACCGAGGGTTCGGGTTTGCCCGAACCCAACTCTGTTCGGACCATCCCTAGTAGCGATGCTTGGTCGGTGGCCAACAATTTTCAGTGAGGATCAAAAGACACAATCGGCTGATGATCATTGTTATCAACTGATCGCTGTTTCTATTACAGCCTGATTTGGCCGATTGTGGCTCTGTGTAATAGGGCCGTTAATTGGAGTGGCCGTGTACGTACTTGGGCACCTGTTTATTCACTATAAAACATAGTTCAGTGCTTGACAGTTGTCAGAAGAGTGAATGGAGCAGCAGGTGATAATGTGCAATGCTGCTCTATTCACTCCGAGCCAAAGGACCTCTATTCTGGAGATTGGTGATGATCCCAGTGGTTGGAGCACACATGTGATATACTGGTGTGTGATCATATATATAACTAGTGTGTGTGTATATACAGTATGTCTCTACTCTTCACTGTTCTTACCTGTATAATTCTGCTTCAGTCGCCATGTACTAACAGTTTCTGCGACTTTTCTTGTTTCCTGTTGATGAATGTGTTGCTCGCTGCACGGGGTGGGGGGCACAGACACATAAATTACTATTAGTAGATTCTCCTATTCTAGTAACACCTGCACATAGTAACAACAATACTCTGCATCCGGGTAAATCTGATCCATAGGCTGTTTGTACATATATCTTAGAGAAATAAGATATGTGAAGATGATACTCTTTCATTGTGTGACTCCAGAGCCTTATTCTCTCATTCTTTTTTTGCAGATTAATCTACGTCTTATCTTGGTAAGCGGCAAGACAAAAGAGTTCCTCTTTTCACCAAACGACTCGGCGGCGGACATTGCTAAACATGTGTACGACAACTGGCCAATGGGTAAGTACGTGTCCTGTTACTGCTACCTGCTGGAGGAGTCACTGGATATTATTGTTCCAGCATGTATTAACATTATGTATAGAACTTAAGGTGGATTCATTGTAATGTAAGGTAATGGCGTTTTGTTTGTTAGTTGTACACTGTAAGCAGGTGTATGATCATATGCAGTCCTGTGGTCCTGAATTGGTTTCCTGCTTGTGAAATTCACCATTTCCTATGTGGCCATCAGTCTTTGGTCTTTATGATGTCTGGAATTACTGTGTGACCCTGGTGGAGACTGAATTTTTCAAGGTCTGGATAGTAACTTACGATGATATTATAAGCATGCCCGGGAAACTAGCGGAGGCGGCTGGTGGACGTGTCTGATGTCATGCCCTTCCATCCCCCGGCGCCCTCACAGATCTGCTGTCTAAAGGGGTCGTGCTCATGCAAGGACAAGAAGCTGCAGCTTTGCATTGTTCTTTTGAATCGGACATCGCAGCAGTACCTGTACATTGCTGCCACAAATAGTATGGTGATGCAAGGAGGAGTACAAGTAAACATTAAAGAAGCAGTGGTAGCTTATATAAATAGCTGATTGCTGGGGGGGGCGGGTCTGCCGGGAGCTGCATTGCATACACTGAGACTCCAGGGTCACTTGATCCGTCACTTGCTGTTTATAAATCTTCATAAAAAAATCTGGTTTATTCATGAGAAACTGCAAAACCAGAGACAACTGTAGACTGTATTGGGGCCCTATTACATGGAAGGATTATCGCTCTGTGTAATAAAGACAACGATCAGGAGATGACAGTGATCATAGTCTTTCAGTCCTGACCTAAAATCAGTGATCATAGTCTTTCGGTCCTGACCTAAAATCATCGTCCGCCATGTGCGCATCGCTACGTTTAACAGCATCTTAGATGGCTAATGACCATTTAAAGAAAATAACAAAGTTCATACATTACCTCTCCACGATCCCCAGTGTCTTCTCCCTGCAGCCGCCAGTGCAATTTCAGAGTCTGTCTTTGAAGTGACAGGCAGCTCAGCCAATCACTGGCCAGGATGGGACCACCGCAGCCTGTCACTTTAGAGATTGGCAGGCAGAAGCAAAGAGAACAGGGAGCGTTGAGCGGTCATGTATGAATTACACTTTTAAAGCAAGGGCTGCATGGACATCGGTAACATATATATGAGAATTTTTATATAATATATATATATATATATATATATATATATATATATATATATATATATATATATTTAAAAATATTCTCACACACACACTTCTTGCTACAGATCGGCGCTCGCTTACTATAGTAGTTGGGCCATTTAAAACAGCCCTTATAAGAACCACACAAGGCATACAGTAAAGGTACCTATCAGTAACTATGGGCCAACCAGTCGTTTGGCCGACAGTTGTCTCCCTTCCTCCCCATAGACATAAACCTTCGGCACAGTGATGGAGTGCTTCTTTAATTTTAACAAGGAAAGTGGCTAAGAATACCCACATGCACCAGATTTACTTTTCAGTAAAATACTGTTGCATTGGAGGTGCCATAAGGAAAACTATCATACTTGCCTAGAGAATTGTGCCAAATCTCTACTTACAGAAAGCCCCCTTAACATATGAGGGAGAATGTAGTGTTTCATCCTGCAGACCAGGCTTCTTGGCTTCACAAACTGACCACATTGAAGAAGAAATGTTGGCTTCATAGTGCTCAGGTTATTTCTGTGTAATTGCTGTTTTCATTGTGGTTAAGGGAATAGTTTTGTGTGCAGTCCATTCCTGTATAAACCTGTGATGCTGTTCAGTGAGCTGATGGCTACTCCCTTTTCCTGAATGAAACATCAAAGCATTGGTGACTTATACAGCTGATTATTCAAAGACATTTTAATAAGTTATCCACACCGGTGCTCCTGATTTATGGATCATACTTTGGTAATGCGATGCAGAACTAAAGCAACATGGTTGGTCTTCTGAGATTTTCTGCATGACATTAAAATATCAGCAGCCGTTCTGTGGTGATGGTCACCAAACTGACCCTAATAGTACAGACTCTATAAAGGAGCCACAGATAACTTGTTATACAGGTATTAAACATATGAAATACAGGTATTGGACAGAATAACTACAACACTCCTATTGTTACATAGTCAAGTTTTACTCTTCCTGACAGACCTGCCATCACTGATGATGCACTTCTAGGCTAAAAACACAAAACTGGGAACCATCAAATAACTGCAGAGTTCAATGCAGGTTTAAGAGGCACTCTGCAGTAATTTAGGGTGCGTTCACACCTACCGCATCCGCAGCTTATTTTTCCGCGGAAATCCGCAGGTCTGGTGGTGCAGATTTCAACCTGCGAGAAATCCGCGTATGTGTGCGTTTTGCGGTTTTTCTGCAGCAAGTTTATCGCAACTAATATGTCCGTTTAGAATGAGAGACAATTTAAAATGACATTTCAGTTGCGATAAACTTGATGCAGAAAAAACGCACACATACGCGGATTTCTCGCATGTTGAAATCTGAACCACCAGACCTGCGGATTTCTGTGGAAAAATAAGCTGCGGATGCGGTAGGTGTGAACGCACCCTAAAGAAGGCTTTTGTTTTGTGTTTTTTTTTTAAACTTTTTTTTACTTCAACATGAGCTTCCCCTGAGAGAAGGGTTGTGGGAAAACTCCTTTTAAAGGGCAATTAGAAGGTTAGAAGACTCTGTTTTAACAGGGCAAGGGAAGCTTATTATTCATGTCTGTGTTGCCATTTTTGTGGGAGATTACTTATTATCAATATGACAGTTATGCACGTTTGGCGCACAGGGGCAGGACTTACCCCTTGGTGCATTGTCTAGCCCTCCTCATCAATATTCACCCGTTGCTCTGCAGTAATGAGCGGCCTTGAATCACATCATTTCAAAACCTTAAACAAATATTCATGATGAGGTGGTGGGTGGATTGGTGCACCAAGACAGTGCTTGGCTCTCTTTTGCTGGGACCCATACCAGTCACAAGGACAATGCTTGGCTGTCTTCTGCTGGAATTCTTACAAATGATAAGAACAGATCTTACATATCTCAATGACAGTGCTCAGCTATGTTCTGCTGGAACTCTTACAGATCACAAGGACAGTGCTCAGCTATGTTCTGCTGGAACTCTTACAGATCACAAGGACAGTGCTCAGCTATCTTCTGGAACTCTTACAGATCACAAGGACAGTGCTCCGCTATCTTCTGCTGGAACTCTTACAGATCACAAGGACAGTGCTCCGCTATCTTCTGGAACTCTTACAGATCACAAGGACAGTGCTCAACTATCTTCTGCTGGAACTCTTACAGATCACAAGGACAGTGCTCAACTATCTTCTGCTGGAACTCTTACAGATCACAAGGACAGTGCTCAACTATCTTCTGCTGGAACTCTTACAGAAACTCTTACAGATCACAAGGACAGTGCTCCGCTATCTTCTGCTGGAACTCTTACAGATCACAAGGACAGTGCTCAGCTATCTTCTGCTGGAACTCTTACAGATCACAAGGGCAGTGCTGCGCTATCTTCTGGAACTCTTACAGATCACAAGGACAGTGCTCAGCTATGTTCTGCTGGAACTCTTACAGATCACAAGGACAGTGCTCAGCTATGTTCTGCTGGAACTCTTACAGATCACAAGGACAGTGCTCAGCTATCTTCTGCTGGAACTCTTACAGATCACAAGGACAGTGCTCAGCTATCTTCTGCTGGAACTCTTAGGGTATATTCACACGAGCGGTCTCGCAGCGAGATTCTCGCCGCGAGACCGGCAGGTCCTGGCAGTTCCCACAAACTATATACTTGCTGCGGTCTGAACGACCGCAGCGAGTATGTAATTCGTCCGCCCTTAACCCCTTCTGCTCCCGCCCGGCTCCCCCGCTGTAAGCATACATTACCTGTTCTCTCTGCACGGGTCCGGCGTCCTGCTCTTCCGCCCGGCCAATCAGTGTGTTGCCCAGCCGCAGCCACTGATTGGCTGGACGGGAGAGCAGGACGCCGGGCCCGTGCAGCGAGGACAGTTAATGCATGCTTACAGCGGGGGAGCCGGGCGGGAGCAGAAGGGGTTAAGGGTGGCCGAATTACATACTCGCTGCGGTCGTTCAGACCGCAGCGAGTATATAGTTTGTGGGAACTGCCAGGACCTGCCGGTCTCGCAGCGAGAATCTCGCTGCGAGACCGTTGCTGTGAATATACCCTTACAGATCACAAGGACAATGCTCAGCTATCTTCTGCTGGGCCACACAGATGATCCAGCAATTTATTGTACTCTCCACCTAGTGCTTGAGCCCTGTTATAGAGATCGCCCTTGGGTCATCTTAGTAGGAGACATCGGGAAAGACATAGTTACTTTGTTCTCTTCTAATCCGTCCTCCCATAAGCCATCCATTAAATCAGGAGATTGCTCATTTTATTTTATTTGTGTTGGATCTTGGATTTTTTAGCAGGAAACCTTCCGTATCATTTTCTGCAACTATCTCAATTTGTGCTGCGTCCTAAAGATGCTGACGCCTGGTTTCCCCGTTGTCTTACGTCTGTAGAAGCAGGGCAGGGCATGCTGCCAAGCCGTATAAAACAGTGTTTGGTGTCATAATGTGATACCACACTAAAGCACACTCAGACTTTGTGCAGGCAAAGCGGAGATGTGTGAGGTCACGTATCACAGTGCCTGTCATGTGCTGGATAGAGGTGTCCACTGTATTTATAGTCATATGTGCAGTAACAGAGCTGTAAATCAGAAGGCACCATGATAACAATAGTCCTATAAGAGACCATATCTCTAGAGGTTCCCAAAACATAGGAAGCCATCGATAATAACATCACTGTGTTGGCTGGATGACTTGTTTCCATGGTAACCACAGTCACATTCCGCTTTCTCCTTCAGAATAACATTGTTATTGTAGTTGAAAGCAATAATGTAGTTTACAGAGGTAGAAAGTCTGTTTATAGTCTGTCATATAAATATTCCTATTGTTTGTGCCATCTGATCCATGTGGGGCCAGGAAACACTGGTAATGGGAATCCTACAGCGCTCCTGACATGTCGTCTGCTTTACTAAACACTTGTATTCCCCGTTAGACGACTACTCTGGATCCTACTCTGCATATTCCTGCTGGATGAATGTGGGCGTGTCTCCCTACAGTCTAACATTGTCCAATCACTGCTTGTGTAGGGACACGCCCATTTGACAGTGGAGAGGGTAAAACTCAGTTATAAGAGAGAAACCAAAGTGCGGAGAGTGCTAAGACAAGATGCTGTAGGATTGCTATTTTATGAGGAGAAACACATAATTAGAAAAACAGACCAGACAGAAGGCCATAGGTTGAATTTGAAGGGGGGGTTTCCATGGATCACACATCACTTGTCCTCACTGATAACAAGTACAGTGCCCGGCTATATACTACAGGGATCCTGCTGGCACCAAGTACAGTGCCCAGCTATATACTACACGGACCCTGCTGATAACAAGTACAGTGCCCGGCTATATACTGCATGGACCACTACTTATGCCAAGTACAGTGCCTGGCTATATACTACAGGGACCCTACTGATACCAAGTACAGTGCCCGGCTATATACTACAGGCACCCTACTCATACCAAGTACAGTGCCGGCTATATACTTCAGGGACTCTACTGATACCAAGTACAGTGCCTGGCTATATACTGCAGGACCCTACTGATACCAAGTACAGTGCCTGGCTATATACTGCAGGACCCTACTGATACCAAGTACAGTGCCTGGCTATATACTGCAGGGAACTTAATGAGACCAAGTACAATGCCTGGCTATATACTTCAGAGACTCTACTGATACCAAGTACAGTGCCTAGCTATATACTGCAGGGACTCTACTGATACCAAGTACAGTGCCTGGTATATACTGCAGAGACCCCATTGATACCAAATACAGTGCCCAGCTATATACTGCAGAGACCCTGCGGCCACGTGAGTTGGAGGGGGTGCGATCATGATAGACACTTCTATGCTTATATCTGTAGCACACACCCTTTATCCTCAGCTTTTCCTGGACATAAATTCTTATTTGCTATCTTCTGATAGCGTCACAAGGGGTATTGGATCCGGCGCACATCTGGATCCACAGCAGCAGCCGCCGCACTCCAGCGCAGCACCATGTATGTGAGCGGAGAATAGCGGTGCTGGTGGGTGATTACTGTAATGTATGCTGCAGGGGGCCCCAAAGGAGTGATAGAATTAATGGCATTTTTACCCTTTCTATAATGTCACACTGTGACATTCTTAATTGGTTTTAGTGCAGGAAAACAGATTTAAAGAGGAAGAGACACCAGTTTCCATATAATAATAGCATATAGAAGTACAAGTATATCCTCCATTTCTGTCTTATCAGGGGCGGCCATCAAAGAAAAACCAGCATAGTCCCAGTCTGTGGAGCAGCACAACATGAGGTTCTTGGCAGATCTTCCCAATATACAGATCTAGTAATAAGCTTTCAGACTGATACAAACAGTATCCCTTTAAATCCTTCTAATGAATACCACCTATCTTATTCTTCTAATTACATTGAAATGAGCCTTTGATTTCATTCAGTCCTCTGCCAAGGTCTCTGCCGTGTTGTTGCTGGCTCAGAGCTTAGATCTGTCTGGACTTGATGTGACATTTAATACTATGTATGATGAGCTGGGTGCAGCAAGTGGAAGAAGAATTGTTGCCTGAAAGAGCTTACAATCTAATTAGATGGAGAGATACAGATGTGAAGGTAGAGGAGTTGATATCAGGGGTCGATACCATGGTGTACCACCTGGGTAATGTCCACTTGTGAGAACCCGCGGATTAATTGACTTGATTGGTAATTGACGGTGGCGCGGCCATCTGCTCTGTTCTCATTAAGGAAAAGTGAGATCTAAAAGGAATTTGTTGGGAAAGCTTTGATAGACATCCGTGACATTTCTACAAGAAAAAGCAAGAAGACGTGAAGGGGGACAAACGTAAAGCTACTTTAGCATTATCGAGTCCTAGAGAAGATCAAAGAGGCTCTCAAGTGTTTTATGTAAATGAAGCTTAAAGGGGTTCTGCCAAGATTACAAAATATAGCATAGGGTCTATAGCTAATCGATGGGGGCTATACCTCTTGTACCCCCACCAATCACAAAAAGAGAGCTTAGTTGTCCAGTGAGTGGTAGCAAGCAAGCTCAGCCACCGCTCCATTTATTCTCTATGGGGATTCCAGTTGTTTCTAGTGCTCAACGCTGCATTGTTTGGAAGTGCCCTAAAGAATGGATGGAGTAGTGGCTGAGCAGGTTTGCTGTCACCGTCCACTCTGGGGACTATTGACTGCTGTTCTTTTTATACATGGGGCTCAGTCCTGTGATTTTGCTCTACTTTCCCCCCCGTTCTCGGCATTTTATTAAAGCGGCAGGTGATGAGTTAAACTCTTTGGCTTTTGGCCTTTATCTGAAGACACTTATCACTTTTATTCTTTGTCTTGAGCCAATAGAAGAGTCCTTTCTAATTCTTACGTCGCCAATCCCTTTACAGGGGTTAAGCTGTCTGAGCTGTAAAGACCGCGTTTCCTCACATATTCAGGTCTCGGCCATGATTCACATAATTATTATTTCATGCCAATTTAATTCTATAAGCAGAGAGGCCCTCCGCTCCGCTCATTACGCCTAAATAATCCCATAACTTCCTTGTCGCCTAGAAGCTGTTCTGCAAGGCTTTACCCCGGGATTTGAATGGGTTAATGCAGAACAAGTATCAATAGAATCTCCGAGACCTCATTGGGATGGTAATGGGGTTCTTCCTCCTGGGCACGAGTTCCTGCCAGTTTTTTAGTAATCTGGTACTGGTGTGTTTTTTTGTTTCTCAAATTCTAGTTTTACAAGTATAACTTCATCATGGGAAAGATCAATGAAAAAATCTGTCTGTGGGTTGTAGCACTATTCAGGGGCAGCCACATCGTGATCCCACATCATTTGCCATTGTAATCTATGGGGAATATGAACATCCTCATGAAAATCCACATTTAACACACGCAGAATTTGCTGTGGCTTTGCAAAAATCTACCATGTGTATTCTTCCCCTAAGTGATGGGACATTGTCCATTGTTTCTTCTTTATGAAGTTTTTTTCCAATGTTTATCCTGGCCGCTATGTAGACTTGGCTTTGTCCTCACCCTCCTGTTTGGATGACGATTAGAGGGACAAAAGGCATGTCAAACTTTTTTCCACGGCGCCATTGTTTTTGGCCCACCGAGGAAATCAATTGACCTCCTACCGTTAGCCCACCAATAGGAGAGCACAGCTAATTGAATTATGGGTGGTCTTCTGCAGAGTGCACCCAGCCCAAGTGGCATTTGTAATGTCACCACACCGCCAGTTCTGAAATGTGGCGCGGCATTCTGAAATGAGTTGTAATAGAAGGCGCACCCTGTTCCCTCACAGGCAACGTAGTGACCTCATCACAGATGCTGCCTGTGGCGGGGGCATCCTGCGGGAAGAGAAGCTGCAGCGTGGGAGCTGGACGTGGTAAGTCCAGAGTACATAATATGTGGGGTATTATTGGAGTCCTTATCAACTGTATTGGGCACTATTGAGGGTAGATGACTACTATATAGGGCACTATTTAGGGGGGCTGACTACTATATGGGGTACTACTGGGGAAAATTAATGAAAAACTACTTTATGGGGCAGTATTAAGGGATGCTACTAAGGGAGATAATACTGCCAACAATAATCACTAATCTCAAGGAGATCAGTAAAAAAATTCCAATGAAGTACTCAATCAAGAGTCTCCACTGATGCCCCCAAAAATTTTAATATGCAAAACAAGAGTCCGTGGAGCCTCGGTTGTGAGTCTCAAAACACAGGATAGTCAGATATCTCTAGCCTGTTGCCACGGGGTGCCTCCATGATGGGGAGAGCACCACACCACCCTGATAGATAGCCCCTTAAGTCCCTCTCGGTTTCGAGTATTGGAACATAAATCGAGAAACAACAGGGTGACCCCTTTTTGTCAACTCGAGGTGTAAGTATTGCCATCATGACAAGTGCTTGCCAAGGCAGGCATCCATCTACAGACAGCCTTTCCAGGGTATTTGCCATTGGTCAGTGTGGAGCAGGATTCTGGCTGGTTGGGGCAATGACATTTCAAACAATTTGTTATTGCCCCAACCAGCCAGAATCCTGCTCCACACTAACAGGGGCAAATACCCCGAAACGGCTGTCTGTGGATGGATGCCTGCCTTGGCAAGCACTTGTCATGATCGCAATACTCGCACCTCGAGTTAGACGTTGACAAAAAGGGGCCACCCTGTTGTTTCCCTATTTATGTTACAATACTCTCAATCGAGTGGTACTTATAGGGCTATCTATCAGGGTGGTCTGGTGCTCTCCCCATCATGGAGGCACCCTGTGGCAACAGGCTAGAGACATCTGGAGATCCCATGTTTTGAGACTCGCAACCGAGGCTCCACGGACTCTTGTTTTGGAGATAATACTGTAATGGCTGCAGTAGGGGGCATATTTACTATTTTAGACTCTATAGATCAGGGCTTTAAGATATGACATGGGCTCATGGTACAGTTAATCTGTCACTGGTGTCCATGCCAAGTTGTACGTACCGCCCGTAATGCTGGTCACTTCCTGCCATAGAGGAACCAGCATACTTGGCCACAACCTAACCATCCCCATAGGACACCAGTAGGTGCATCAGGGGCGCTACATGAGGCGTTGGCGCTAGGAATGCTGCACACTGCTGACAGTGTCAAGAACGCTGCACACAAATATCAAGGTTAGCCCGGGACCTTATCCAGTTTTTTTATTTTGGTCCACCATCTATTTGAGTTTGACCGCCCCCCCCCCCCCCCCCCCCCCCGATCTAGCAGATGGGCACTCGCTTACCCTGCTCATCGGGCCATGTAATATAGCCCTTAGTATCTAGGGCCTGTGCGCAGATCATCCACATGTCCCTTCTTATTGTGTCTGCAGGATAAGCGGCTCTCCCATCCCCTACGCGGTCTGCTTGTCTAGTCCTGATCAGGAAACCCTTAGTGGTGTGATGTATTCAGGCTCCTCCACCACTGACAGCTATAATCTGGAGCCTCGTGAACTTGGCCCGCTTTCCAAAGAAACATCCAATTGAGTATTATCTCCTTGTGTTTACGTCTTCAGTAGCCAAAATGTTTATGCTCTGCAAATGAAAGGCGTCTCGCTGGAAAAGCCTGATATTAATGTATTCTTGTGTCTGTGTGATCGCCTCCAGTGATGGAGCGAGAATATATTATTATACTGCGAGTAGTGTTACAAGGCTTTTTACCTCCATACTGAAGCGCTGCTCTGGGAGTATTATGGTAATAGTCTTATGTCAAGATTTACCAGTATGTTCTCCAGCATCTGTTCTTACTGCTCAGTACTGCCGTCTGTCCCTGCCGTGCCAGGAAACCTGGGGACACACAACTATACTTGACACCTAGCACATTTAGCACCTTAGAATATGCTATCAATATTAATGTACGCAGGTCCTCTTTATTGCTTATGCATCTATAGCACCATAATATGACAGCAGCAGGTGCCACCATGTTCATATGAAGTACCAAGGACTGCTACACCCATATGTATGGCAGTGTTTGTGGATGAACCGTAATCATTCAGGGTTGGCTGACTCAGTTGCTTGCATTTATGATTCTAGGGAACCTATTACACAGAGCAATTACAGTGGTACCTTGGTTTGAGAGCGCTTTGCAAGAAGGGCTCACAGTTTTTCAAAATTGTGACTTGGTTTAAGAACTCCCTGTACAGGGTGGGAGGGGAAGTGGGGGAGGGGCATGGTCTGCATAGGGGGGTCTACAGCCCTGTACTCTGACCCAGGAAGTCTCCTTCACCTTCCAAATCATAGCAGATCCACTTCAGGCTGGGGCTTGCATCAGGGGACAGGACTGTGGAGGTAATCTCTCCATAGCTGTTACCCCTCTTTCCCCAGACAGATAGTGCTGCATTTATGTTCCCACATCTGCCCTGCTCATTCCTTTATACTTCCTGCAGTCTCTGTCAGCCCTTGTGTTTCCCATCCTCTTCATTCCTGCTATAATGTGCCTGCACTCACACTCAGCCATTCACACTGCTGCTATAATATGCCTGCACTTGCATTCAGCCATTCACACTTCTGCATAGAAAAGTTTCTGTCACTGTCCTCCTGCACAGCTCTGTGATTCTCTCTTCCTGATTGGTCCATAAACACACACCCCTTCCCCATTGCTTTCATGTGACCACACAGACCTCTGGCAGCAGCCCTGCTTTCCTATTCTAGCATGCTGTACTACGCTACTGCATTATAGGGATCTGCAGTTTCTATCTTGTATCTACAAACTGTGCCCGTTTTTTTCCAGAACTATGCACTTACTATACATTATACTCCACATGCTGATTGCTATACTGTACAGTAACTTATAATATCACATATTTAGCTGTTTGTTTCACTTGTTTTACATGTTATTCACAACAACAAAAAAATATTTTGTGGTGTGGAACCAATTGTCTGCATTTCAAAGATTTCTTATGGGAAAATTTGCTTTGGTTTAAGAGTGGATTTGGATTACAAGCACGGCCCCAGAATGAATTATGCTCGTAGTCCAAGGCACCACTGTAATGGCATATAGTATCTGGTGGGCTCTCTCTCTCTCCTGATCACTCCAGACACATGCACACATGCAGTATTTGGTGGTCTGTCTCTCTCCTGACCCCCCCCCTCCCCCATCCCAATATACATGTAATATCTGGGGAGTTGACCCTCCTGATCCCTCCATACACTGTTAGGTCTTCATATAACATCTGTGCCTCCATCACATAGGATGCCTTTTATTCTCCTTTGCAGAGTGTCCGAGACTTTCCCAAGCCCCTGAAGTGCTGAGGGCTGTAACACCTCCTTAAACCCCCCCCCCCCCCTCCCATTCCTCATTCTTCTTTGAGCTCACTGACCGTCAATCATGCAGGTATGAGGATCGGATAAGGAGCACAGAGATGTTTCAGCTTGCAGCATTTAGGAGCTTTGGAAGCTGACACTTTGCACGTTGTTTGCTAGTGGTGTTCTACGTTCTGGAAGCACAGATGCATATATGAGCGGTACCAGGTGTCTCCTTGACCGAATAGCTATCGAACAGTGAGAATTGCACCTGACCAATTCACTTACAGATTGACCTGAAGATTGTTCTGATCACTTCCAAAGATCCTGTTTCTCTTAGTGATGGATTATTGGTAGGATCAGTGGGGGGTCTCACCTTTTTGGACCCTAACAATTCTGAGAATGAAGGAGCCCCATAACTAAATCTGCTGTTTTGTGGTGTTGCCTGCACAGTGACACCTGGCTACCTGGTATGTATCCCAGCTGTACCTTAGTTCCCTGCCCAGCTGGGTGGTCCAGGGGGCAGCACTGTAACATTTTAGCATATCCTAAAATATGATACACCTTAAAGTCAGAGTACTGTATTGCCCCTCAAAAGTTATACAAATCACCAATATACATTTATTATGGGAAATGCTTATAAAGGGCTTTTTTCCCGGCACTTACTACTGCATCAAGGCTTCACTTCCTGGATAACATGATGATGTCACTTCCTGTATAAAATGGTGATCCGACTCCCAGAGCTGTCCGCGCTGTGGCTGCTGGAGAGGATGATGGCAGAGGGATGTTCAGTGTCCCTCCAGTGCCCTGTGTCCCTCAGTGTCCCCCTGCCATCATCCTCTCCAGCAGCCACAGCCGCACAGCTCTGGGAGTTGGGTCGTGACATCACCATGTTATCCAGGAAGTGACATCACCATGTTATCCAGGAAGTGACAGAAAAAAGCGCTTTATTAGCATTTCCCGTAATAAGTGTATATTAGTGATTTGTATAACTTTTGGGGGGCAATACAATACTTTAATAAAAATTTTCTCCGGACTTCTCCTTTTAAGACCATGAATAAAGTTGCAGCTTGGCCTCAGCAGTTGTCATAGAGTTTAGGGATCCTTTCTGCTGATGGTTAGGTCTGTAATGCTGTATGTAAAGCTACATAGAAGTATGAGGTGTCAGCTTCACTATGGAGCTTGTTGTTACTTGCCCTTTTCTGACCCTGAGGGGCGTTAGAGCTGGTTACGCCGTCCTATCATATATTCTAACCATATTGTGTGTCAACTGCAGATGCTTGTGATGTATTCCTCCATGTGTACAGAATTACCTTGTGCACTGGGTGTACATCTCTCCATGTATAACACCAGTGTATGTGTGCGGTATATAGCAGGGACGTCATGGCTGCAGCCTGCGGGAGGACAGGCTAGTATAGGCTTGTGTATTGTCTTCTCATACAGTTATTATGCCAGGCATCTCACAGGGTGTTTGCTAAATAGATTTCATTTCTTTTTCTGTTTACAGCCAACAGTGAATAGAGGTTACAGGTAGGGCAAGAAAGTCTAATCCATTATGGCAATAGAAAGAACTCCATAATACATATAGCTGGCATAGAGGTTGAAGTTGCAAGAAAGTAGCCGTACTTTTTTCTGGATAAAGACAATGCCACCCCTGTCCTCAGGTTGGGTGTGGTATTACAGTTCCGCTCTAATCCAGTAGTTGTGTGATATATTAGCAATGCTATACAGATAGCAGTCAGTAGATGGCCGAACAGACAATAATGTATACCAAAATGGATAATCTCTTTACTATTCATGCACATTACTATAGGATTAGGTAAGCTGCCCTTCCTACTTATTGATCTGGGTCTGTTGCGGGCTGAAGATCAGAACTGAACACAAAGGCCGGTGTGGCCCGTATTAGAACATTGCCATACGTGGACGCCAGTGTATACCGCTGAATGGCATAGAAAGATACAATGCATTATTCATGTTTATAGTTGGATGTGAATTGGAAAGCATAGTTTTAATTTTCAGTACAGTATTCTAACCTATACCACCCAACAGGAGCTAAGAGGGCATTCTTATTGCCTCCTTTGGTTGAATGGAGCTCTGGATGTATTTGGAGCTTCCCCTACAGTATAGTGTGATATTACATGTCCTGTACTGCTGTATGTGTCTAGTATCTTTTCTCTACAGTATAGTGTGATACTACATGTCCTGTACTGCTGTATGTGTCTAGTATCTTTTCTCTACAGTATAGTGTGATAATTACTACATGTCCTGTGCTGCTGTGTGTCTAGTATCTCTTCTCTACAGTATAGTGTGATACTACATGTCCTGTACTGCTGTGTGTCTAGTATCTCTTCTCTACAGTATAGTGTGATACTACATGTCCTGTACTGCTGTGTCTAGTATCTCCTCTCTACAGTATAGTGTGATACTACATGTCCTGTATTGCTGTGTGTCTAGTATCTCCTCTCTACAATATAGTGTGATACTACATGTCCTGTACTGCTGTGTGTCTAGTATCTTTCTACAGTATAGTGTGATACTACATGTCCTGTACTGCTGTGTGTCTAGTATCTCTTCTCTACAGTATAGTGTGATACTACATGTCCTGTACTGCTGTGTGTGTCTAGTATCTCTTCTCTACAGTATAGTATGATACTACATGTCCTGTACTGCTGTGTGTCTAGTATCTCTTCTCTACAGTATAGTGTGATACTACATGTCCTGTACTGCTGTGTGTCTAGTATCTTTCTACAGTATAGTGTGATACTACATGTCCTGTACTGCTGTGTGTCTAGTATCTCTTCTCTACAGTATAGTGTGATACTACATGTCCTGTGCTGCTGTGTGTGTCTAGTATCTCTTCTCTACAGTATAGTATGATACTACATGTCCTGTACTGCTGTGTGTCTAGTATCTCTTCTCTACAGTATAGTGTGATACTACATGTCCTGTGCTGCTGTGTGTGTCTAGTATCTCTTCTCTACAGTATAGTGTGATACTGCATGTCCTGTACTGCTGTGTGTGTCTGGTATCTCTTCTCTACAGTATAGTGTGATACTACATGTCCTGTGCTGCTGTGTGTGTCTAGTATCTCTTCTCTACAGTATAGTGTGATACTGCATGTCCTGTACTGCTGTGTGTGTCTGGTATCTCCTCTCTACACTACAGTGTGATACTACATGTCCTGTACTGCTGTGTGTGTCTAGTATCTCTTCTCTACAGTATAGTGTGATACTACATGTCCTGTGCTGCTGTGTGTGTCTAGTATCTCTTCTCTACAGTATAGTGTGATACTGCATGTCCTGTACTGCTGTGTGTGTCTGGTATCTCCTCTCTACACTACAGTGTGATACTACATGTCCTGTACTGCTGTGTGTCTAGTATCTCTTCTCTACAGTATAGTGTGATACTACATGTCCTGTACTGCTGTGTGTCTAGTATCTCTTCTCTACAGTATAGTGTGATACTACATGTCCTGTGCTGCTGTGTGTGTCTAGTATCTAGCACTGTGTCACACTGAAAAGAAAACATTTCCTGCAGGACATACAGCAGCTGATAATTATTAGAATATTTGAGATTTTTAACTAGAAGTAAATTACAAACCTATATAACTTTCTGAAACCAGGTGATTTTGAAAGAAAAAGATTTTCGCTGGACAACCCCTTTAATATTGTATTTTGAGGGTTCACTGTATTAGAAAAGTATCAATTGAGCCTTGTGAGGGCTGCAGAAATGAGTACCGATCCCCCAGATCCCATCCCATCGGCCCATGTATAAGGTGAGAAGGTAACCTAAACAGAGAAAAACTAGAATGGAAAGGTTTGCGACTCCTGCTTGTGTCTCAGAATACTGAAGCAATACACAGAGAGGCCTGAGGGAGGGAAGGTAAATAGCAGCGAGAATATCCTTCCCTTCTATATCCATTAGGGTGGACTCTTGGGCCGTATTCACAAGCTAGAGCGGTCTCCTTCCTCCATGTTCCTTCCCTGTGCGTTGTGTTATGGTGGAGCATCTCAGTTTATGGCTGTGATAAATCCCTGTATTGCTGTGATGGGCTCACACTGGGATGAAGGCTCCTCCGCTTATCCCATGCTGCTGCAGTATCTGCTGAGCCGCGCGCTCTCCATTCTGGGGCTGATGTCAGCTTTACGAGCCGCGTCTGGTTTTTATACTTCTCGCAGTCATCCTGCAGATAGCTGGAACTTTTTCTCTTCACCTTGTCTGTTCTGCACGGTTCAGACGGAGCGAGCACCAGGCGGCTATTGGACGGCTGATGTCACCAATAAGGTCATGTGCGAAACAA
This sequence comes from Dendropsophus ebraccatus, assembly GCF_027789765.1. Taxonomy (NCBI): domain Eukaryota; kingdom Metazoa; phylum Chordata; class Amphibia; order Anura; family Hylidae; genus Dendropsophus; species Dendropsophus ebraccatus. The sequence continues at coordinate 37,103,773 of NC_091458.1, read as the reverse complement.
GAAGCGTCTCGGCTCTGAGCAGCATCCATAATTGTGTCATGTTCTGCAGTATTAATTCCTCCAGCGCTGCATAGGGTCGGTCACTCATTCCATGGACCGCATGACATTGATTCTAGGAGCCGTGAGATCATTGGTGGTTGTTATTTTTCATGTTAATGGAGTTGCAGTCAGTCTGTACACCAATATACCTGCTATTTAGTTGGGTCTGTTCAGGGGCTGTACAGTATACTGCCACACATAGGCTAGAGTAAGAGATTTTTCTGCATAGAGAATCTATTATCTCCCCTGACATGTCTACCATCTTGGTGAGTTCTGTGTGAGTTGTTATTAATAGGACTGGTCAGGCATTGGTGATCGGTAGGGTAATGGTGATCGGTGGGGATCAGTAGGCTGCTGGGCGCTTGAGAACAGAGCTGGAATCCATTTCGTACATTCACTTGTGAAGCTGCAGTAACCCAGCACGGCCACTACATGGTGTCTGGAGCTGTCTGCTTCCGGCTCTGTTCTCTGTACAGGGGGATGTCACAGCAGATCAGAGGGGTGCGAGCTGTCAGACCCCGCCCATCAGATATCCTGAGGTAAGACTGTCAGTAAAAACAATTTCCAGAAAACCCCTTTAAATGAATAAATGACAAGTTCTACTAATAATTATATGTCTGTGTTGTCTCTCTCTCTGTGCATGTTCAGTGTGACAGGTCCCCTTATAGATGTCAGGAGAGATGACAGCTCCTCTATAAATAGTGTCTCCCCCTTCTCTCACCTTTGTGTGATTGCAGGGTTATCATTAGAACATTGCATAAGCAATGTGACAGTCAGTACGGCGGCCATGTTGGTCTCCAGAGGGCTGGTCACACAGCTTTCTCTGGCGCAGGTAAACTAATAGAAATGTGATTTACAGACAAGCTGTTGCCTTGCTCCAGTGGGAACACCCTGGCGGTGTGGCTGTAGCACCTACTTAGGAGGTAGTTATCCATCAGCTTGTCATCGGCAGTGGTGCAGGGTATGTGTATGGGGACTCTGGTCATGATCACTATGTCTTGTATCTTTCAGATTGGGAAGAGGAGCAGGTCAGCAGTCCGTGCATTCTCCGACTCATCTATCAAGGACGGTTTCTTCACGGCAATGTGACTTTAGGAGGTAACGGGACACATTTTTCACTGAGGTTACTTTACCAAGTCTTATTATCTGCTAGGCAGTTTCCTTTTACTGCCTTTACTATGAGATACAATTTTCTACCTGTTCAGTACATGGAAATGGGGCTGTTTCTGCAGCATATGCCCCATTTAGCTGAATGACTAGGAAAGATATTGAGGACGAGCCGACCGGCAGCCTCCTCATGGCTGCATTGCATCACACCAGTTTATAGGTCCGTATGATGCAAGGCTTGGCCCCCTGCTGGATGTGATTTATTACTGCAGCTATCACTGTGTAAACTCGCTGCTCTTCAAGACCTAGGCACCTTTTTATTTTTCCTTGTCTATTATCTAGCTGTCCTTAGGTTTTCTCATGGAGGTTTCTCGCAGGAAGATGCGTAGTGCATTGATTACATTACACATGCGTCAGACCCTTGAAGTCGGTATCCACTTCTGAATGTAATCAATTTACTTTCGCATTGTTGGAAGCATACAGTACAGAACCTTATGTTCTGTGTCAGCCGCTCTGATGAAAACAATTCATTGTAATATTACCAAAGATAATAGGCCTTTCCTTTCAGCCTGGTAGACTTACTCAGTAGCATAGATTCTCATAGTGCAATATCGCCATCTAGTGGCTGCAGAGCTAATAGCAATCTATGAAGCTTTCCTGTGAAGAATATCTGTAAGTATATAAATAGTTAAAAAGTAATGCAGGTAAATCTAGAAACCAGGGGTAAATATTTTCAATGCCTTCAATGCTCTACATCCTCTACACCCCTCTCCAGTATATCTATATGCTTTTAGACGTGTTCATATGGACACGTCAAATAACCTTAACATTAAAACCACTTGCCTTGTACTGTGTATGCCTGCACTAGTACCACCTGCTCAGATCCATCAAGACAGTGACTTCACAAGATCTTTAAAGGTGTCCTGTGGCATCTGGCTAAAGACATCAGCAGCAGCTCCTTTAAGTTCTGAAAGTTGGGATGTGCAGCCTCTTAGCGCCCTATTCCACTGGACGATTATCGTTCGCATAATCGTTAATGATTAACAATCTCAAACGACCGCTATTGCGAAAGACCTGATTCACTCATTTCCATGGAACGATAATCGTTACTTATGATCGTATTTGCAATCGTTTTTTCTTCGCTATTGCGTTCGTATCTACTGCGAACAACCGAACGACGTCTTATTCAATGCCAACGACTTGTTAATCGTTAACTGCATTTCAACCGAATGACTATCGTTTAGATTCGAACGATTTAACGATAATCTGAACGATAATCGTCCGGTGGAATAGGGCCCTTAGTCACTTGTTTTTCCAGCACACTCACAGATGCCTGATCAGATTGAGATCTTGGGGATTTAGTAGCTAAGCCAATACCTTGAACTCTTTGCCATGTTCCTCAATCCATTCTTGAACTATTTTTGCAGTGGGGGATGTGGCATTATCCTGCTGAAAGAGGTCAGTGTTATTAAAGGGGTTATCCAGTGCTACAAAAACATGGCCACTTTCTTTCAGAGACAACACAACTCTTGCCTCCAGTTCAGGTGCAGTTTGCAATTAAGCTCCATTCACTTCAATGCAACTGAGCAGCAAAACACCGCGCTTAAGCTGGAGACAAGAGTGGGGCTGGGTCTGAAAGAAAGTGGCCATATTTTTGTAGCACTGGATAACCCCTTTAAGGGATACCACTCTCAAGAAGGGAGAGACTTGGTCTATATAATGTTTAGGCAGGTAACATCCATCTGAATATTAGGATACAAGGTTTCTCTGTAGAACGTTGCTTGGAGCATCACTCTACCCATAGTTCCCACAGTACATCCTGGTGCCAGTTCTTTCCCAGGTGAGTGACACATGTACCTGGCCAACTACATGATGTATAATAGTAAGTAATCAGACCAGGGCCTCTTTTTTTCCCATTGCTCCTCCATCCAGTGCTGATCCTCAGATTCCCATTCTAGGGGCTTTTGGTGGTAGACAGGAGTCAGAATAAGCACTCTGACAAACTACAACTACACAGCCCCATATGCTGCAATAGTTGGCTGGTTTTAATGTTATGGCTGATTGGTGTGGATGTGAAGTCAAAGCATATAAATTATTATACACGAATATTCCCACATTTGATTTGACCTGTGTAGTAAATGTGATATTGATTCCTCTATTCACTGCATTGTAGTTAGTTCGAGCGCAAAGTATAAGGTTTCACTGAACACTGCTCCTCGCGGTGCTCAGCCATGCTGATACATCGGCTCACTGATGTGTGTGGTGAAAAGTGATATCCCCTCGGATTATTTCCAGTGCGTACTATGTGACATGTAGCTCTACAAATCCTGCTCCATGCCACAGTCTGACAGACACAAATATACATAGCTGGAAATATAGATATGACTGTGTGTATATGTATACATGCACAGGAGCCTCTGGGCACACTGTACAGTGCTAGGGTTACATCATCTAGGACTCTTCATGGTCATATTCAGATTTTATTATGCTTTATAACAGTATCTTCTCATGCCACATTTCAGTTGTTGGTATTGTGACTGTGCATTACTATTCTATTATCTGTCATAGATTGATGCATTGTCTTCTATCCATACAGCATTAAAACTTCCACTTGGCAAGACAACAGTGATGCACTTGGTTGCCAGAGAGACATTGCCAGAGCCAAATTCTCAAGGTACGTGGTTTTTACAGTAGTTGATTTGGCTTTCCTGCTGTACGGTGCGGTGCCAGCAGAAAACCATCTATCTACATCTAGATTACACTCCGGGGTTACTGACCTCCACTGTACTTTTCTATTTCATTATGTTTGATTATACACATGACACATATCGCAGGTTTTCACTCAGCTCAGCAGAAGAATAAATCCTTCCTGTGACTACTGCACATTACTTTTCAGAAACAACATTGTAATTGGATGTCTTTCTTCCAGGCCTTTACCTGTAAATCTCATAGGTGCAGCTAATTTTGCCCCCCTATAAAGGGTGTAGGTTCAAATAACACTGCCTCCCTGTCATATCGACATGTAACCTTTAAAGGACAACGCCAGTGACAATCATAATTTTCAAGGAGGCAGGAGCAGGGGGGAATATAATAGACTAGAGCTACTCACCCTTCCCCGTACCTCCCTGTCACAGGGTCTGGGACCCCCGTCGGAACTGATTTTCCCCCCAAGTTACGATGTTGTCACGACTTGAGGGTGAAATGACCTGATCCAGCTGATGGATTGCTCGCTCAGCGAATCACCAGGCAGATTCCCATACTCTGATAGAAGATGAATAACAAGTGTGGCATTGCCTGTAGTAGTCGCTGCTTTATTTCCGCACCCTTTGTTACTTCCATTAGCCTTTTTTTTTTTTTTTTGTTAGAATTTCTTTTAGTTGCCTAGACTTAAAGGTTAACCCTATAATAGCCTCCTTTTATCATGACCCATCTAAATATTACTGATGCCGTAATAAAATGTCCATTGCCTTGCCTGTGTTTTTTTTCCACATTACATAAATGGCTGCTTCCCCTATGTATCACGGTGGCCGCTTATTACCTGTATAGACCTTATGATAATCTTTAGATCTGCTTCACTGCGAAGCGACATAGATCCTGTGTATCGAGAGTCCAGGTTTGCATTATAGGCTAGGATTACAATTTTTTTTCATCTCGAGTGACTTCAGGTATGTGATGAGAACCGAAGCCAGCAGATTGTCAGATTGGGAATGAGAGCAATAATTCTTAGCACAGCATGGCACTCCGGTAACGGGACAATGACTTCACTATAGTACAACACAGGGCTATTGTCAGTGTGTCTCATGTATCACATGCTTGGGGCTGGGATGTCCCAAACAAAGGCTGGATCACATCACAGAATGCAGAGGGGAGCCAGAGGGGAAATTTCAGGCCGTCTTTTATAATATGACACTGACCATCCACAACCGGACAGCTTACCGTAACAGGACATCACCGGTGTCCTGTAAGAAAAAACACTATGCTGTTTATGGCCAACTAAAGAAACCAGTGAGAAGATGGGATTATAGTCTGTTTTTTCACAGTCCTAACTTGGTGCTTTTAAGGGTCCCTGCAATGTCTGTCATATAAAGGGTATATGAAACCTGAGCTCCCATAGATAGTACCTGTTACTTTAACCGTAAGTGTGTGATGTCAGGAAACACTAAAGCTATAGTTAATATAATCTTAGTGATGGTGTGTTTACACTCAGAGATTTATCTGACAGATTTTTGAAGCCAAAGCCAGGAACAGACTATAAACAGAACATAAAGGAAAGACTGAGATTTCTCCTCTTTTAAAATCTATTCCTGGCTTTGGCTTCCAAAATCTGTCAGATAAATCTCTCAGTGTAAACGCATCATAAGTGGGGAGTATTAACCAATATACAGCATATAAAAACAAACATCTTCCAGGAACGTAGGGTATTATCATCCATGGCAATCCATGCAGGACCAGATGTATTGGTAATCATGAGCTGAAAGGTCAGTGTCTGGCTATAGAGAACTCATTTACATCTGCTCTTCGCTGACATTATGATGGGGATTTTTCTTATAAAAAATCATCTAGGACAAATCATTATGTAGCTGTTCAGTATGTATATAGGATGTATATAGAGTCCATTGCAGCAAGGGTTAGTCTGTAACCCCAAACACGCACAGATTTCTTAAAGGAAATCAGTGTTTCTCATAGTAAGGAGGACTATGATGAAAAGTTTGTTCTCTACAGAACAGTGTCAGCGTATTATTAGGCTTAGTGGCCAGAATGAAAACTGAAGGATTTCCAGCTTATTTTGTAATCTAGCAGATGTCCATATAGATGTACTCTCTGCTGTCTCTTACATGACTTGTGTTCTTCTCCTTGCACCCCCACCCGGCCCGCAGCCATCTCTCCATGCGACACATCGACCTCATTTTCCGCTTCATTATGTCTGGTTTATTTGACTCTTCCTAATATTTAATATTCATTTATATTTAACATTCTAGACTGATAAGTAGCTTGACATTTCCCCAACATTAAGTCACTAGCACGATTCCCTGCGAGTAACATCTAATTTACTTGCTGAACTTTAACAAGGCATTTTGCTTAAAGGGCAGCCCCTTCACGGAGCAATGACAGGGCGCTCGCATGGTCAGAGGAACCCGTCACAATCACTGCCTGTTACTCCTCGCCCGCGTCTTTCCTAAATTGTTTTCTAGATCTCATGAGATGCCGACAGGTGACAGAGGAGACAGATTGTTCCTGGGAACCTTGTGTGGTGTGCTTGTATATTAAGGAATAGCGTGCACACAGCAGTTCCCTAATATCCATCTTATAAGAGCTGTCTGACGATGGAGCGAGGAAGCCTCGGAGAAATCACATCCCACAGCTTCTTTGCGGCTCATCATGAGGCATAGGTTCATTATGACTTTCTGTGGCCTTTGCTCTGTTGGCAGAAAGCGGGTAGCCAATAACAGTTATGATGGTGTACCTGTTACAAAAGGATTTAGTTAGGTTAACCCTTTAGAAGTTGATCTGGGTTTTACTGCTGCTGTTGGGTTGGACAGGTCCCACGAATCTGCACTGCTGAGATGTTAAAGCGATATAATGTTGCAGCACTGCAGACAGACAGCAATAGGTACACTGGGATTTACGTAAGAGACGGCTGCCCCGACCTTTACAGGTGGTCACAGATAAGAAGGAAGCCTTGATTCACCTTTAAGGAACCCTGAGGATCATCTTTAGCAGGCAGAAGGGTTTATCTTGCAAGTACACAGCCCAAGCTTTTTCTGGCATACTCCTCCTGCACAGAGCACATGCTAAGCCACCCCCACTTCCTGCATTTTGTCCTGGTCTCTTTGTTACCTAAGACTAGATTTTTTATTTATTTTTTTTTTTTACAGGGATGAGAAATAATTATTGGTAAAAGGAGTGATCGAGAAATCACATAGGCTTTTACTATGTTTGAAATGACAGTGATCATTTAGATTGTCGTATGATGACACCCCCTGTCTACATATGGACATCATAGAGGGGAACCCCCATCTCTGCCGGCAATCTTATGTTTCTATGAATAGAGAGTTGCTCTGTACAAGCAGCACTTGTTCTGGTCTATAGCCTTGTATAGTGTAATAGAAGGAATAAAAAAAGAAGACGAAAGGATTACAAAAAAAACAGCACCACCCCAGTCTTTAGGTTGGTATTACAATTCACCTCTATTTACTTCATTTACTTCAATGGAACTGAGCTGCAAAATCACACCCAAACTGAGGACAAGAGTGGTGCTGTTTCTAGAAGAAAGACGCAATGTTTTGCTAAGCCCTGATAACCCCTTTAAGAGCCACAGTGCTCGAAGTCCATTAGAGGCTAAGGGAGCTACCAGGGCAGCATTTTTAATGTGATATGTTTAGGTTTGTAGTTTTAAGCTGTGGAAGCTGGATAAGACACTATTGTTCTATTACATGGACAGCTATTCCTTACATTGGATCTCTGCAATGAAATACTGCGTTTACCCTTTAGCAGCCAAAGCTTCCCCCCAAGCAAAATCAGCTGTATGCAGCCAATAAGGATGTTCACCCTGGGGGCTACATTTAGGAAGACTGTGTCGCTTATTAGAATTTCTGATTCACAGCAAATTTTTCCAGTAGATTGAAAATTTTTAATTGGTGACATGCTGCTTGTCTCCCTCTTTGCAGTTCTACAACTTTTATACTGTTTATGGTGTGGCAGTTTGCATCCATCCTCCATCACCGCACTGTACGCATGCCTCCTCGCTCTGATCATGCTGGTAAAGAGGCATGGAACCTTATCTGGGGAGGTGCAACATCTATTACCTACAACTATTTTATAGTATAGGGCACAGGTGTCACACTGCGGCCCTGCAGCTGTTGCAAAACTACAATTCTAGTCATGCCTTTTCTCCTAAAGCTTTGGCTTTGTCTGTCCAGGCATGACGGGAACTGTAGTTTTTAAACAGCTGGAGGGCCATTTGACACTCCTGATATAGAGTATGTCTAAATAAATTGATTTATTCTGTAAAAATAAAATGTAATTATAGATGTCACAATCATATAAAGTAGGATTAGTAAAGGGGTACTCCGGCACTAATAAATTAATCATAAACATAGTTTTTACGCTTACAATCCCTCTGGAGTCTCTCAGTTTGAATTTCCCGATGTTTGCAGGTCCCCGAAACTCCAGTTGGTGTCTTTATTTTTTCTTCACTTCCTGGTTTGGGCTTTCCCATGATGCAGTTTTTCTTCTGTGATGTCTAACTGACTCTGTAAAACTGTTAGATGACTTACATCTTGCTCAGCCAATCAGATCTGAGCAACCTGAGTCCTCTGACAAAGGGAGGCTGGCGTAACAGTGCTTAGACCCGCCTCCCTCTTGATGATGTCGTTGTCACAAAATGGCTGCCACAGAAAAGCCTGGGGTCATCGGTCATTAAGCAAGAATGAGTTTACTTCACTTCCTGGTGGGGAAAAGATAGGGAAGGAGGGAAGATAGGTGATTGAAGCATATTACAAAGTTATATAACTTTGTAATGTGTTTCAATTACTGGGAAAAAAGCTTTTCGCTGGAGTACCCCTTTAATGTAGAGTTGATGCCTCTCTGTCTTAACCATGTCTGTTGCTCGCTATCTGCACTGTGATTGACAGCATGGGAGCAGAGCTATGGATCTTCCTCCCTCACTTCTTGGTTGCCTCAAAATTGCTATAGTTATTGACATGCATTCATTGACAACTGCCCGCGAAGGTAAAAATAGTGACACCTAGTGGCCAATATTATAACTTTCACACAGAAAACTAGCATATTTGTAATTCACTTTATTAAAAAAAAATAGATGTTGATGCCTCAGATTTTGATGTTGATGTCAGAATATACAAAGTTGTTTTTAATGACAGCATCCATTTAACATTGACACTTGTTTTTCCTGTTTCCGTCAGGTCAGAGAAACCGCGAGAAGACCGGCGAGAGCAATTGCTGTGTAATTCTGTAAATGACGATGTGTCTGCAAAGTGTGATGTAATATAGTCTTTGTCTATCATGCTGCTGGAATAGAGGAGACCCATTGCTTCAGAGAACCTTAGATCAACACCCTGTCATAATCTCCACGGAAGTGATATATTACATGAACACTCTCATAGATTTCTCTTCATTGCAAGAGACCGAGGACATTCTCATACTGATTTTAAGTTTATTTTTGTTTATCTTGCAGAGTAACTTTGTAGTATGTTATAGTATATCCATTTTTAATGCATTCAGTCTCCAGGGGCAAAAAAACAAACAAAAGAAATCAATATGTTCTCTTCTACAACAATACTCATTCTTGCTGCAGCATACAAATACAGATCACTGATTCCAGGCTGTCTACATGCAGATTGCACTAACATCTGGTCGCCGACCTAGACCTCAACAACAGATAGCTGTAGCCATACTTGATACAACAACCTACAAGACAAGAGTTCTACACTGGAAATCAAGACGTGGAATCTGACTGAATTCAGAAGTATTAGAGAAGTGACTCCTACCTAATATAGTTACTGCCCGCGGTGGCACAAGGTAGTAACAGGAGGAACAACCATACGGTTTATATGTGAGGAACAAAGCTAAATGTGCCTGTAATCCGAGAGCACTCTGCAGGGGGCGCTGGAGAGTCATTGTTAATGTACTATTAATGCACTCTTATCTCAAGCATACCGTTGCATGCATGCTCATACCAAGCATACGAGAGGAGTGCCTTTCCTAGCCTTAATATGGGAGGGTTAATTTTCCTGTAGTCCATAAGCCTTTATTATTAACGTGCAGAGATATTAGCAGATGTCATTTATTAATCAACTTTGTGTTTTAATATCAAACGTTGATGTTTTCAGTGAAGAGACGACAAAATACTCATCCGTAACCTGCTGTCCAATCTCACGCTTAACTGGTAAGAGACTCTCTCGGAAGACAACCGATCTCAACCATAGTACTAGTTTATTATTTTTAATATTTTTTTTTTTTTGTTTCTTTGTGTAACTTGCATTTATACTAGTGCTTGCGAAGATATTAAGATTCCAACGAAAAAACCAAGATGCCATTTTGTCATTTCACATGGATAATAATTTAAGACATGCTATAAAGAAATTTGCACAGCACTAAAGCATGAAGCTATATTTCATTTAAAGAAAAAAAAAACTGTAAAGATATATAAACATTTTTTTATATTTTTCCACTAGGGAGGAAAGTCTTCCTGGTCGAAATTACAAATATGTGTAGGATATATTTAATTAAAAAAAAATATAAAATGCATTATTATAGAATCTAACAATAGATTGGCATAGTGTCATAGAACAATATAACTATACATAGTCACAGGTTGACCCAGCATACTGTATACAGTACTCAAGAAAAAGGTGTTCCATATATAATTTTCCATATTCCCCCCCCCCCCCCCCCCCCCCCCCCCCCGCAACAGTCAGCATTATTTTAAAGGGATTTTCCAACAATAAACAACTAAAAGAAGCAGAGATATTTCTGCTTATTCGCCACACAATGTTAATTGTATGGAATTTATACCCTCTTTAGACTTGATGTAGCTCCTCAGGGGTGGGGCAACAGCATCTGAAAATTACAAATCCTGGTATATACCCTTTCAAATTTCCCTATACTGAGGAAGGATCTGCAGTCATGTGCATGCAGGCTCAATGTGTCAGGGAGTAAGCTCAAATATAGAGCAGGAAGGAACCCCATTTACTGCCTGCACGCGCTGGATCAGACAACAGTGGGGAGTACTGCTTGGAGAGATGACGCATAAGGATAGCCCATGGAAATGCATAGCTTCCTGCCCCTTAGGGTATGTTCGGACATAGCAATCATATCACATATTTTTCCCACAGCTGCTTTGATTTTTGCTTTGTCATGCCGTAGTTTCGGCTTAGTCAAAGCGTACCTATCATTCTGTGACCACAGCAGGATATGCTGAAAGAATCCTGCAAGTACACTGCCTCTTCTGACCAAGCCGGAGACGGAACTCCTGGAAGCAGCATAGACTGCATTGTAATACTGTTCACTTAGGCCGGGTCCACGCTGCAATTTTGTTGTCCGTTTAAGATATTGGTTTTATGAAAACAAAAACTCATGCCATCCGTTAGGATCCTATTCCATTGACTTACATTATGGAAAAAAAAAAATGATCGAAACGTATCCGTATTTTTTTTAAATATTTTTTTAGTGTACACAAAAACGTGGTTCATCCGATTTTTTCTGTAAATTAAATAAACAATTAAAAGCAGATAAATTAAATGGACAGCAAAAACCCAGTGTGAAGACATTGCCAAGAATTCGTCTTCCGCCCCCATCAGAAGAGACTGCATACCTGTAGGATTTTTTTTTTTATAGGTATCCTGCTGTGGTCACAGAATGTATGGTACAAATTAAGGCTATGTTCACACATTTCCAGAGAAGATTGCGAAATTGAGGTAAAAAAGCACTTTTTGCCACAATTTCAAGTGTGAACACCGCCTAAAACACTAGACACTAGTCTTTTGGTAACCGCTTTACATAAGGTTTACTGAAGTACTTTTAGGTTTGTGTTGTTTTTTTTTGGGGGGGGTCAAGACCTCTTTAAAGTAATCAGATTTAATTCTGTTCCGATAGCCTTGTCACAATGCTTTATATGCATTTGGGCGGAAAAAAAAAACATTCATTCTGACTTCAATTTGTAAAGAGTGGATAAAAATAAGACAAAAAATTAACACTTGTATATAGCACTAATTTTTTTTTTCCTTCCTGCAACCTGTACCGATTTAGATTATTCTGTAACTAAATAAAATTATATTGTAGTGCATTTTTGTTGGTTGTCTGGTGGTTCTGATTGGGACTGTAATTGCTTTGAATTTTTTGATAAAAACTGGAAAAGAAAATATGAAAATTAAATCAATGCAATTTTTTTTTGTTTCTGCAAATTAATCCCACTGATTACTTTTGTAATCCCCATTGATAGTGAATTGTATGAGATTTTCCTGTATAGCTATATAATAAAGTAAATTGTCACAATGTTGTGACGTCTGACTCTGACTTTGGGGTTCGAACACATGGTTTATTGTACAAATTACTTACAATTGAAATATTCAGGAATAATGGAAGTGGTTTAAACTTTTAATATTACACATTGTAAATGTAGAGATGAATGCATGATTAATATTCATACTACTATCTGTGATAGGTGTGGGGAACCTTTTATGTTCAGTAATTTCTTTCAAAGGGGTATTCTCATTTGCGATTTTCACTAGATATGCCATAAACATCTCTTAGATGTCGGCCCCAGCTACTTTACGCTGGCATAAAGGCAATATATAGCCCAAATGTGGTATGACCCCCAACCTAAAGGGCCTTTTACATTGGCCGATTATTGGCCACAGTGTTGCTAAAAACGCTCCTTCACCCTATAATTGGCCCTTGTGAAAATGACTGATCAGCTGAGGAGCAGGAAAACACCGGATCCTCGGCTGATCACGGTTTTAGAACTGCGGTAAAATTTATCTTACTGTGTGAACAGGGGATGTGCGGCCAATAGCAAAAGGGAAACTGAAGGCACAGATGTGCATATGCAGATCACCAGCAGTGATCTGGCATCCAGTCCGGCTCTCTCTTTAGGCCGCCACCTCCTCCAGAATGATAGCTGGAGAAGGCGGGGCCAGAGATTGGAGAGACTATTATTGCTGATCGGCTCTTGTTTGTGTCCTAGCAGGGCCTTATCTCTGGCCGTTTAAAAAGATCCTAAGTCTGTATCTTGATGCAGCCACCTTTGTTGATGGAATGTGAGTAACTTGCATTGGCCTGAATGAAGACAAGTACCTTCATGGCTACAGAATGCTGCCAGTCAAAAAGGCCCCACACCATTAAATGTATGCCTTATACTTATGATCAGTTTTCTAATTGATATCTAAAGAAAATGGTGCAATGTCCACTTACTAGACGCCCTATAGATTTCTATTCCAATAACTTTACAGAATCTCTGCACTCACTGAAATGTCAGCTGTAGAGATGAGCGAACCGGGTTCGGGTTCGAGGCCATCCGAACCCGAACGATCGGCATTTGATTAGCGGCGGCTGCTGAACTTGGATAAAGCTCTAAGGGTGTCTGGAAAACATGGATACAGCCAATGACTATATCCATGTTTTCCACATAGCCTTAGGGCTTTATCCAACTTCAGCAGACACCGCTAATCAAATGCCGAAAACTCGGGTTCGGATGGACTCGAGGTTCGCTCATCTCTAGTCAGCTGTGTTGTATAAAACTTGGAGCTTTCAGACTCTCTAATAAATCATGTTACACAGGAGTCACGTGCGTATCTCTTATGGTAAGTACCTTGTTGGATTGTCTTAAACCAGGATGAAGTGTCTTTAGTGTGAATTCTTAGTTATAGTGAAGTGAATGAGTAAGGAGGAGAAGGTCATCTCGTGGAGAATCTGATGATCATACTTCTGAGGTTGGGAGAAAATGGAGCTCACACAATACTAATTTCCATCTTAATGTTGGTTAGGAGACTGAGCTGTGAGTGCAGTGCTTCTGAGTGTGAGTGGACCTCATAGCAGTTAGTGCAAAAACTTCAGGAAAATTCAATAGATTGTTTGGATGGGCACACCAATAATACAAGGTAGTGTACACAAGCATATATGAAAGTGAAACCCTAGAGGAAAACATTTACATAAGCCAGCAGCTTTATTTATGGAAGGAAGGCTTATTACAATTACATGTTAGGAACACTTATATATAAGATTGCACTATTTGTTAAGATGATTGACTATTTGTTACATACACTTAAAATAGCACGTGAAGTGGCCCCGACTTCCGATTAGGTCAAGGGGCCCTCCCACACATGGCATTAATTAAATACAATCACTATAGAAACAAAATGCAATGCTTTGTGTAGGTCTATGTACTGTACGTACTAAATATCTATATACCATAATGTAACAGCGCTGCTAATAATGTAGTGTCATAAAAGGTCAGAAGAAAAAAAAAAAGTCTGTCTGTAAAGAACAGGAAGCATTCCAATAGACTGTTCTTGTAGATCCGTGTGGGTGTATTGCTACTATGGCTTTATCTGTGGTGATCCATATATATCAACTAGTCATGCAGTCATTTAGTACTACAGGCTATTTACAGAAAGGTGACCTGACAGTGTGCCAGTCCTCCCTGGATTCCACCCAGGACTTTATTAGAAGCCAGGTGCGGTCTGACTTGCTAACCACTACATGATAGTGTATGTGTATTTGCATGTACATTGCATGGTTCTTACATTTGCATACATACAAATTGCTATATCACAGTACAGTGTGGCTACATAGTACGATGCTCCTACCTTATTTGCATGCATCCTGATCTGTCAAAGCAGTGTGCATTTGCTCAGCTTAGATATTAATTTGCATTCGGCACATAAGCAGTTATAAGATTCTTATTGATATTTCATAGGTCAGTGTTCTTTAAAACCTACAGTATATTTACAACAAGTATCAGCTATTGCATGTTTAAAGGGGTTGTTCAGGAAAATTCATACTTAGCCATGCTACGGGGTACATGTCAGTAATGTATACTTACCTGTCCCACCACTACCAATGCCCAGGCCGTCTGCTCTGCAGTGCTGTCAGCGTCTTGAAAACATCTGATGACGCGTGGCTCCCACCGGAAGTGGGCACTGAGCTCAGAGTTTATGCTGACTGGCCATTTCCTATGGGAATGGCACGCCATCAAATGTAATGAGAACACTGACAGCAGCACAAAGCATGCAGCCTGGGAATCGGAAGCGGGGACAGGTAAGTATTGCCCTAGTAGAAATGTCCTATTGAAATGTTTGTTTTAGCGGTCAAAGGTACCCCAAAATGGTATCAATAGAAACTACTGGAGTTGAGCAAATCTTGAGAATCTGAACCCAAGCATGCGGCAGAAGTTGGATGCACTCAAAGGCTGTTTCCATATTTCCCACAACTCCCTAGGGTGTGGTCAAGATTCATACAGTCCAATCTGCAGCCAACATTTTATAGAGCAGGAGAAGATGAGGATTTTGATATAGTTTTGTAGGAATGTAAATCTTTGCTCATTCTGGGCTAAGTAGTTATGTGGGCGGTTCTACTCAAAGATTGATAGCTATGTATTTGTTGGCGGCATATAAAGTGAGCTGTCATTAGAGTGCCAGCTGGTGGTTGTTTCATTCCACACAGAACATCCACCTAACGTGGTGCTAGTAACAAGCGGATCCTAAGGGCCCTATTACACGGGACGATTATCACACGAAAAATCGTTATATCGTTCGTATTTAAATGATCGGCCTGTGTAATTGCAGGCAACGATCGAAAGATCGTTTGTATGGCGTTGATAGTTGATTTAGATCTGAACCTAAAATTATCGTTAATTGTTCGCTGTAATTCCACATTTGTTCGCTCAAGTTCCACATTTTTTCACTAATCGTTCATTGTAATTGTACATTGTCTGTTGTTTTGCTGGGATCAGATGGAGCAAACGATCACAATAATCGCAATAACGATCGTAACTAACGACTACCGTTCTGTGTAATATGGTAAATGATTTCAGGTTAACGATAAACAATCTTGTTTATGATGGTTTATTGTTAGTCGTTAAAAATCGCTCCGTGTAATAGGACCCTAATGATCCCCTCCCAGCTTCCCTGAGCTACTAAGCATGTGTGACCTCTGGCACTGGACTCGTTAGGTGGATATTGTGACCAGGAATCAAAGGAAAACCAAAACACAGTCTATATATTGTGTTTTCTTTTAAAGGAGAAGTCCAGCGAAAATTTTTATTATAGTATTGTATTGCCCCTAAGGGTAGCTTCACACATACCAACTTGCAGCGTTATTAAGGCTCCGAGTCGGCTAGGTCCTGGCAGATCACTTTCACTACATACACACAGCGGTCTGAACGACCGTTGCGTGTATGTGATTCTGCCGGCCGCTTAACCCCTTCAGCTGCCGCCCGGCTCCCGCTCTGTATACATTACCTGTCCTCGCTGGATGGGGTCCCGGCATACTGCTCTCTCGCCTGGCCAATCAGTGGCTGCAGCAGGGCAACACATTGGCCGGGCGGGTGAGCAGTATGCCGGGACCCGTGCAGCGAGGACAGGTAATGTATACAGAGCAGGAGCGCAGCGGGAGTCGGGCAGCAGCTGAAGGGGGATAAGCGGCCGTGTATGTAGTGAAAGTGATCTGCCAGGACCTAGCCAACTCGCAGCATTATTAACGCTGCGAGTCGGTACGTGTGAAGCTACCCTAAAAGTTATACAAATCGCCATTATACACTTATTACAGGAAATGCACATAAAGTCCTTTTTCCCGCACTTACTATTGCATCAAGGCTTCACTTCCTGGATAACGTGGTGATGTCACTTCCTGGATAACATGGTGATGTCTTGACCCGACTCCCAGAGCTGTGCGGGCTGTGGCTGCTGGAGAGGATGATGGCAGGGGGACACTGAGGGACACAGGGCACTGGAGGGACACTGAGCATCCCTCTGCCATCATACTCTCCAGCAGCCACAGCCCGCACAGCTCTGGGAGTCGGGTCGTGACATCACCATGTTATCCAGGAAGTGACATCACCATGTTATCCAGGAAGTGAAGCCTTGATGCAGTAGTAAGTGCAGGGAAAAAAGCACTTTATGTGCATTTCCTGTAATAAGTGTATATTGGAGATTTGTATAACTTTTAGGGGCAATACAATACTTTTAGGGTACGTTCATACTTACCGGATCCACAGCGTATTTTCTGCTGCGGATCTGCAGCAGATTTCATTTAAATAACTGAACACAGCATCAAATCTGCTGCGAATCCACTGCAGATCTGCTGCGGATCCTGTAGGATCCTATAATTATTAGATTTGGAAAATTGTTATAATTTGAACTAATAAAGAAATATTGTTGTGGGGAGAGCCACTTAAATCTTTATTGAACACTGCATACGCTTTTCATTTAAGATGTATTTGGACAACAAAAGCAAAAGGTTTGGAAGGTGGACATAGACGTTTTCACATTGTTATTTACATGCTATTTAGATTTTCATCGTTACTATGTTAACTTTGAGTACATGTGTAATCTTTAGTTGATGAGGTTACTTGCACACTATCTACATCAACACCTGTTAGTTATGCAATGGCTAGATTGACGTTCCACGGTGGAAGAAGTGACCTTGTCCTATTTGGACACTTACAAGATATCCTTATTCCCTCCTTCTCTAAGTGCATACAGCGTCTCATTGTCTTCTCGTATCACTATCGCTGCTAAGAGTCAGCTTTGGAGTTCTTCCAGTAATTATGGGCGCTCTGTACAGCTGTGTGACAAGATAAACCACATCAATCTCCCTCTTATGGGGAATTGGAAGGTGTCGGACACATCATAAAATCTGCCTCTAAGAAATAGCCTGATCAAACACAGTTGCTGAATAGTCAGAGATGTCAGGGAGATGGATTGGGAAAGCAATCTGCACTGTTTTATCTGTACTGGTTCTCATGGCAGGTGGAGCTCTAGATTGCAGAGTGTGATGAGAGATGGAGATGTCCTTGAGGGTTTCCATCTCAATCCTAGGTTTGCCATAATCCTTAAATCTAGCTTGACATGAGGCCTGTTATGACCAATTCTTATGTGATAATATCCATATGTGTCTCCATGTAATAACTCACTGGCAATTGTAAGCATTGCATGGAGCTTGGTGATAATGAAAGGACCAGTAAGCTGCCAATGTCCCAATAGGAAATGGTATACTCTAATATAAGCCAGTCTATTATACTCTATGGTATACTCTCTTATAAGCCAGTCCACCTATGATGCAGCTTAAAACTAGAAGACATTAGTACATGTGAATCATTGAGTAAACCTCCACAGTGCAGGAAGGATAAAAGACAGTGCTTGATTTTAAAGGGGTTATCGAGTGCTACAAAAACATGGCCACTTCCCCCTCTCTTGTCTCCAGATGGGTGGGATTTCAAACTCTGTTCCATTGAAGTAAATGGAGCCTAATTGCAAACCCCACCCAATCTGGAGACAAGAGAGGGGGAAAGTGGCCATGTTTTTGTAGCACTGGATAACCCCTTTAATAAGTTGTAAATCCCCTATAAGCAGCAGTCCCTTCCACCATATGTATCCTCCTGTGTTTCAGTTCTTCTAAATTTGGGGATGCCTTCCATGCACAGCATTCTTTAGTTATTGCCAATGCATCTTATAGTGGTTAAGGGCAGGTCAGATATTTATTTTTAACCACCTTTAGCTGAGTTTCTTGTGTGATTTAGGTCATTGTCTTATCTTTCAGTGTCTCTAATAGCTTGAAGTCACAGACTGCTATCCTTACAATCTCTTCCAAGGTCTTTGGATACACTTTGCTTAACCACTCGTAACATCCCAAATCCACCATTCCCCCCTCCTGCAGAAGAGAGAGGAATCATTAAAGAATTTGGGACATAGTCCAGAGATACAGTTTATGGCCTATGTCTATATTCCATGTTTTATAGGACTCCTTAGGGCTGCATTCAACTTCTCCAGCCACCAGTAATCAAGTGCTGAACAATTGGACTTGAGCTTGCTCAAGTTGCCCCTATCTTTACTAAATTGTAATACCACACACAGCCTGAGGATGGGGTGGCGCTGGTTTTTTCTTCTTTCAAGAAGGTAGCTGTGCTTTTTCTTAGCCAGGATAAGCTAAGAAATTATTATACAAATTATAATTACAATGAATTATGTTTTTCTATCATTTTGACTTGGATAACTATCCTACCCTGTTTTCTACAATGTTTCCTAGTAAATCTAATTCCAGTGTATTCACTTACTATATGTGATAATATATAATGTGTTCTGTAAAGATTGTCCATTCTGGAGGAAGAGGACACAGAATCCATCACTGACAATAGGTAGTAGTCACAGTTCACCTCCTTGCCCTCTGTCTCTGTCCAGGTCATGGAGCATGCAGACAACACTCTAGAAGTCAGCCAGTGCTCTGTACACCTGAGCTTCCTATAGCGGTATGGCTGCTGTAAAGCTAGTCTTTGAACTGCAGTTACCAGAGCAGTAGCTTACATAAGATGGCCGTCCTCATAATTCTGTACAGAAAATGGAGTTAAAAAATCAGATTAGAAAAATGTTTGCATTTGGTTTAAGGGTACGTATACATGTTCTGTATTGCATAAGATTTTACACTGCAAGTGAAATCAGCTGCACTACTGATTACTACTAAGGCCCTATTACACAAAATGATTATCAGCCGTATTCTGCCGATAATCGTCTTGTGTAATAGAAGACAACGATGCCGGCTGATCGTTGCTGCTGTTAGTCGTTTGTCTTTCAACATGTCGAAAGACAAATATAGCAACGATCTGCTGCCATCGCTCTGTGGAATAGGAGCGGTGGCAGCAGACCACTGCTATCTGCTATGGGCTGCCCAGACGATCTAGCGATCACCTGGGTGGCCCCCGGCTCTCACTCGTTTGCTGCTGACGCATGTAATAGCGCCGGCAGTGAGTGGGGAACAAGGAGCTCTGACTGCGCTCGTTTGCTCCTCAACATCAGCTGTGTGACCTCCATTATACTGACATACAGGATGCTGGGAAAGCTGTATGACCTCCATTATACTGACATACAGGATGCTGGGAAAGCTCTGTGACCTCCATTATACTGACATACAGGATACTGGGAAAGCTGGGTGACCTCCATTACACTGACATATAGGATACTGGGAAAGCTGGGGGACCTCCATTACACACTGACATACAGAATTCTGGGAAAGCTGTGTGACCTCCATTATAATGACATACAGGGTGCTGGGAAAGCTGGGTGACCACCCCCTGTAATCCCCCCTGTGCTGTCCCCATTGTCATACCCCTCCCCTCCTTGTGCTGTCCCCCCAAAAAAAAACAAATCCCCCCCCCTGTCTTCCCCCCTCCCCCATAGTAATAATCTCCTCTGCTCCCCCTGCTTTTCCAAACACACACACACACACACACACACACACACACACACACACACACACACACACACACACACACACACACACACACACACACACACACACACACACAGAAAATTATACTCGCCTTATTCTGGCATAGGGGTCCCTGTTCTTCTCTTCTTCTCCAGCCTGGGAGGAGCAGGCCGCTGCCGCCCCTGCACACATCTCTCTCCAGCAAACGCAGTGCTATGACGTCATTGCGCTGCTAGAGGGAGAAGATGTCTGCAAGTGCAGAGTGCTTGGCTGGGTCGGAGCGGTCCGGGGGTGGAGTTATGGGTGGCCCGGAGGCCAAGTGGAGTACGGGGGGTGCCACCAGCGCCTGCAGCTGTCTGCACCCCGTGCGGTTGCCCGGCCCGCCCGCCTCTAGAAACGGCCCTGCTTATGGGAGACAGTAAAGTACAAGCAGTGCTGCTACCAGTGAAAGGGGTTTCCCTCTAAATCTCTTCATATCATTATTCTCAGGCATATTGTACTGGCACACAAATAACGATAGCTGTCTGGATATTACACACAGTCCCTAATGTTATTTTTCCAGCACAGTTAACGTTTCTGAATAAGTAATGGCACCACCATGTACACATTTTTCTAATAAACTTTATTAGATAAAGGTCACCAAACAGTAATTGTCATACTTATATTTCCTATCTCCATAACAGTTACAACCCGTACAATATAATGAATGGGCTATTTCCAGGGATGTTTTTAAACCAACTGGTTATACAGTTTTGTAAACTACTTCTATTTAAAAAAAAAAACAACTCAATCTTTCTAATACTTATCAGCTGCTGTATGTCCTGCAGGAAGTGGTGTATTCTTTCCAGTCTGACACAGTGCTCTCTGCTGCGACCTCTGTCCATGTCAGGAACTGTCCAGAGCAGTAGCAAATCCCCATAGAAAACCTCCAGCGAGGGGGCGTGGCTTGGCGACCGAGACTGATGGCTGCAGGTTAAACCAGCTCCAGAGGAAAAGCTACATAAAAGCGACGTGGGACAGCAAATAAGTTAATTTCTGAGCCAGGAAACCTCCCCACGCTGTTAGCGGCCCCTAACACACCTTGTGGGTCGCTCCTGAACATTTTGGGGCACTTTTACATTTTGGGCCTACAAGCACTGTCGCATCCCCGGCCTCGAGTAACGGCCGCATCCCGCACAAGTGCACTTCCGGTTCGGAGGCCGCGGACGGAAGAATAAAAAGCACATTTGAAGACATAGATCTTCCCACAACATAGCGGACCGACACCCGAACCGCATCCGCCCCTGCACAGACAACCAGGTACCTCAGGAAGACAAAAATCATTGTTCTCCTCATCACTGAGCAGCGGCGCACTTCCGGTCTGGCGGCCATAGACTAGATACAAGCAGCACATAGCCAGCATAACAGCCACACAGAAGGGGGATATTCTGCTGTACTCCCCCCTAAACAACACATAAGACCCCAAGCCCCTGCTGGACTATAGTCTCTGCCTGTGAGGGTGAACTGCTGCCACATAGAGACAGAAGCTAATATCTTTATCTAAACTAAAGACTGCCACACAAAGAATTACATAAATATTCTTATAAAGAAATAGTCTCCTTATAGTGAATAACAGTGTTGCTCAACTTCAGCTGAAATTTGAGGAAAGCATACTGTTAAGGAACAACCACATTGCATTTATACTATAAAAAGCAAAAGACTGTCCTCCATACTGTGTATTACCTGCAAGCCTGATATAACCACTCTGCATATCTTCCTAAAGTGCAATTACACCACCTAGTGGCTATATTGTATATTACACCTCTGAAAAACCCCTTGAGGAACTTAAATTGCTCACAATGATACGGAAAAGAACCAGAACGGCCTCAAAGCTGAAAAAATTAACTGGCTTTCACTTCTCTTCTCCTGCTTCTAAAGAGCATAATGGCGCTTTATCTAAAACATCAGATTCTCCAAATTCAGTGGGAACAGAAATCTCTAACAACAGTGAAGTCTCCCCAAGAAGAAGAAGTAACTAAGTTCCATCATCTTCTCTAACTCAGCATGACTTCGAAGAAGACTCAAACCACAATATTGCGGATACATATAGCGATAGCGAAACAACCATCATCACCAATCTCCAAAAACAAAATGAGAAGTCCTCTTTGCTATCATCTCCTAATACTGAGAGCCCGCTGAAACAAAAACCCAGAATGTAAATAAATGACATCTCTGAGACATCAGCTGCTCAAAAAGATAGCAACGAAAATGTAAACTTGACACAAAAAGATTCCTTACTAGAAATATCGACTACAAACATACCTATAACAGAAGATAAAATGAGAAATATGCTATTGGCGCTGAGACAATCCTTGCAAAAAGACATGGCTGAAATGGTGAAACCTGTTCAAACATCTGTAGAAGCAGTGGAAGAACGTTTAGATAAAGTAGAGAACGGAATGGAAAAAATTGCATCATCTCACAACGATCTCATTGATTCACATGAAGTACTAGAGGAGGACTTTCTTGCACTTAAAGCGAAGGTTGCGGACCTAGAAGACAGGTCTCGTCGCAATAATATCAAATTCAGAGGAGTTCCAGAATCAATTTTGCCCAAGGACATCACCAAATTTATCCAAGAATTCATCAAAACCCTAATTCCATCTTGTTCAAACAGAGACCTTATCGTCGACAGGGCACACAGAATCCCCAAGCCTAGCTTCTTACCATCTGACGTCCCTAGGGATGTATTGGCAAAAATTCACTTCTTTCATTTTAAGGAAGCAATAATGCAAGCAATGAGAAATAATCCAAAACTACCCGATAAATTCAAGAAGATTACCATCTACGCAGATCTATCCGTGGCCACTTTACAACTTTGTAAACAGCTATCACCGATTACTACTACACTCAGAGAAAACAACATCATGTACAGATGGGGATTTCCTGTACATCTCCTCATACAAAGAGACAACAAAACAACTGTCATTAAAACAGTTGAAGAAGGAAAGGAGTTCCTCAACAATCTGGACATACCTATGGCCACAAGTAGGAAAAATTCAGCGTACCCAGCCCGTGTGGAAGGTCCCTGGGAAAGAGTCAGATCACATAGAGATCCCGATTGAAGCGTTCTGGAGTAGGGTTACCTGCACTATCTGACCTATATGTACACCTATTGATTCTCGGTTTCATAGTGAATATTGAACCCCATTGATGTTGTAATTGGTTGCTTTTACAACATGTATCTTTTTGTTCCAAGTTATATAGGAATAATCTTCCTCTGTTTTCTAAAATTTTATTTGTTATATTTAAGTTTCTTTTTCAGATTTTCGCAATTACTCATGAAGGTGAATTGGTTTAATCTCACTTCAAGACCACATCTCTCTTCTAAGACTATTTAATTGGAAATCACACGGTATTTTTATTTATGGTACTTAAAATTGTATCTTTAAACGTTAGAGGCTTGAATAGCCCACAAAAAAGAAATTATCTATGGAAGGAAGCCAAATCCCTCAAAGGTGATGTAATATGTGTGCAAGAATCTCACTTACTGAAAGAAGATGCCCACAGATTACAGAACACACAGTTCCCACATATTTACCAATCGCACTTTTCCTCAAAATCGAGAGGTGTATGCATCGCAGTACGTAATACGGTTGCATTCAATCCGATTTTGATAGAAAAAGATCCTGACGGTAGATTTATAATCTTAGTCTGTAACATAAATAATATAATTTACACCTTGGTTAACCTATACGCCCCCAATAACCATCAACTCAAATTTATCCAAAAGATTCATAGACATGTCTCTAAAATCCGGCAGGGAAGAGTAATATATTGTGGGGATTTTAACCTGATACCAGATCCCCAACTTGATACTACCTCCACGACCCATCATTCCTCACACGAATTTAGTAAATTCCTATGGAAAGAGGACCTATTTGACGCTTGGAGAGCCAAACACAGCAGCGAGAGAGATTACACTTTTTTCTCCTGCTCACACAATAGCTATACACGTATAGACTTACAGAAACACATTATACCAAATAAAAGACACTACCATAGGGGACATATCGTGGTCTGACCACGCCCCAATTACTCTATCCATCCATGAACTCACCAAAACCACGCCAACTTACCTATGGAGATGTAATTCTTTTATCTTATCACATCCTCACTATAGACAAATGGTTGAATCTGATCTAATAGAATATTTCTCAATTATTTCCACTGATGATATCAATCCTGCACACATATGGAATGCTCATAAAGCATACATAAGAGGAACATTTATCAAATTAGGACACCAGATTAAAAAAGAAAAATCACAAAAAATGAACACCATATTAAAAGAAATTCAACAACTTGAATCCCTAAACAAAAAAAGACAAGAAAAACAGCATTTTGAAAAACTCATTACGCTTAGAAGACAACTAGCGGATTGTCTATTATCTGATTTTGAAAAGCCTATGAAGAAACTGAAAATCAGATATTACTCCCAAGGCAACAAAGCAAATAAACTAATGGCCAATCAATTAAAAGCCAAACACCTCAAAACTAAAATTCCATATATGTTTGACAGTTCAGGCAAGGGCAAAGTTATAGACCCGCAGAAAATCTCTAACTTGTTTAGAGATTATTATACACAATTGTATAATCTTGATTCGGACCCATCTTTACACCACCCAACTAAGGAGGAAATTAACTCCTTTCTGGAAAAAATTAATCTCCCTCAGTTATCTGAGGAACAATTAGGAAAGTTAAATGCACCTATCACCATAACAGAAATACATAATGTCACAAAACAGCTACCGCTAGGAAAATCTCCAGGTCCTGACGGACTTACAAATATGTATTATAAAACATTTAACAATATCATATCCCCCTACTTTACATAAATTTTATTTGAACATAGTAGACAGCGGATCATTCCCTATAGAAAACCAAAGAGCGCTAATAATCACTCTTCCCAAACCAGGTAAAGCCCAAGACATCCCACAAAACTACCGCCCGATTTCGCTGCTTGATAGCGATATGAAAATATATGCAAAGCTTTTTGCTTTAAGATTAGCGCCCATAATGACTAAATTAATATGTAACGACCAAACCGGCTTTGTTAAGGGCCGTCAGGGTACAGAGAATACCAGACGCCTTATTAATATTATACACTACTTAGAAAAGACTGGAGAGGAGGCTCTGGTTCTTTCGTTGGATGCCGAGAAGGCGTTCGACCGAGTCAATTGGTCTTATGCCTTCTCGGTGCTCCGGAGACTGGGTTTCGTTGGACCTATAGAAAAAGCCATTGGTGCTATTTTTTCAGCACCGTCAGCACAAGTTTTTGTTAACGGATCCCTGTCATCCCCACTCCAAATACTCAATGGAACCGCTCAGCCGCGATTGGCTGAGCACAGTTATGCTCAGCCAATCGCAGGCTGAGCTTCGGATGACGCTGCAGAGGGCGGCCGGCACTCGGGAAGATCCGCCGGCCGCCCGAAGAAGACGTCACTGCTGAGGATCGGAGACCGTGGTCGGCACGTGACAGGTATGTATAGCGCACCACACTTCCGGGTACACGGGTGGGGGTGGTGGGACACGGGGAAGGGGGCCATTCACAGACATAACATACATTACAAAGTTGTATAACTTTGTAATGTGTGTTATTCTGTGAATAATTTTTTAGCGCCGGACAACCCCTTTAATGACAAGGAAACACACTTCCCTGAAATGCAGCTCAGAAATCATGCGACTATTCAATTTGCAACCAAAGGGTATTAAACATATCTATAATTTGTTAGGTAACCTGATGGAGTTTGAACCCATAGGCCCTTTCGAAAAATGGGTATCAGACCTAAATATATCACCTTCGGAAGACGATTGGAAACAAGCCTTTCGTTGGTCATATAAAGCTGTTCACTGTATAGCACATGTTGAGAACTGTATTAAATCCAGGTTACAATGGTATTATACCCCTTTAAGACTCCACAAAATGTTACCCTCAACCTCACAAAGGTGTTGGAGGAATTGTTGCGATGACGGTTTTTTAATACATATTTTGTGGAGTTGCCCTCCTGTAGCTAGATACTGGTCAGAGGTCTCGGATATAATCTATGAAATTTTCAGATACCCAATATCTATCACACCCCAATTGGTAATGCTATTTTTGGAAATACAACACATAATACCTCAACATAGGACACTATTCTGTCTGCTTATAACAATAGCAAAATTACTGATAACCAGACGTTGGAAAACACCTGATATACCATCTAAAACAGAATTGGTTCAGGAAATAAATAAAACGTATAAGTATGAGGAGGCTATAGCCTATGGCAACAATACTATCCTAAAATTCAGAGAGATGTGGTCACCATGGACGACTAGTTCACTCTTTTCACCTTAATTCTTTTCTAAATATTTTACTATCTGTTTTTAACTGTTTATGAACATATTATA
Organism: Dendropsophus ebraccatus; assembly: GCF_027789765.1. Classification (NCBI taxonomy): domain Eukaryota; kingdom Metazoa; phylum Chordata; class Amphibia; order Anura; family Hylidae; genus Dendropsophus; species Dendropsophus ebraccatus. The sequence goes on along the minus strand of NC_091458.1, from coordinate 37,077,256 downwards.
AATACATGTATGAACATAATACATGCAGATTTGTCTCACTTTTGTGAATAATTCAAAGAAATATTGCTTGAATATATGTTCTCTTTATGATTTATGTTTACTTTTCTTTGCTTTTCCCTATGTTTACGTTTACAATATGTTATATTAATTGCATATTTTTGTTTACAAAATTTTGCTTTGTTTGCAAAATTCTGTTGAAAAATTCAATAAAATATAGTGAAACAGAAAACCTCTCCAGCTCTGGACAGATCCTGACATTGGAAAATGACTATTTTCAGGGGCCCATGCATGTCGGGTGTGTTAAGAAAGCAAATCGTATGCTGGGCTGTATAGCTAGAGGTATAACCAGTAGGAAGAGGGAGATTGTGATCCCGCTGTATAGAGCTCTGGTGAGGCCACATCTGGAATACTGTGTCCAGTTCTGGAGACCTCACCTAAAAAAGGACATTGATAAAATAGAACGGATCCAAAGACGGGCTACAAAAATGGTGGAGGGTGTGAGGCATAAACCATATCAGGAAAGACTTAAGGATTTGAATCTGTATAGTCTGGAGGAAAAGAGGGAAAGGGGGGACATGATCGAAACCTTTAAATATGTTACAGGACTAAATAAGGTTCAGTAGGGAAGTGTTTTAGAAAAAAAAACTGAACTCAACAAGAAGACACAGTGAGAGGTTAGTTGGCGGAAAGATCAGAAGTAACATAGGTAAATATTCCTTTACTGAAAGAGTAGTAGATGCTTGGGTAAAAGTAGCAGATGTGGTTGGTAAATCTACAATAACAGAATGTAACCTGCCTGGGATAATCATATATCTATCCTAAGATAATTAGAAGGGAAATACTAAAAGGGCCGACTAGATGGACCAGGTGGTCTTTTTTTTGCCGACAATTTCCCATTTTTCTATGATACCCCACCCAGCCCATGGGAATTGTATATTAAAAGTCCCCTGCTCTGTATAAATAGCATTGTGTGGATGAGGACTAAATTATGCAGTTTTCATACCTTACTGTATAATAGATTAAGCTTGATTCAGTGAAAAATGCTTTTTATCGTTGGTGGATTGTGCCACCTAGGTGCCCCTCAGTGACGTCTTAGATGTATAGGCCCCTCCCTCTTAGCGGCCATTGGAATGGGCCGGCCTAGAGGTCTAAGCCCCACCTCCTCTAGGCTGGCCTATTCCTATGGCCGCCGAGGGGGCGTGACCTAGACGCCGATCATGTCACGGAGGGCAGAGCCTAGATCTGAATGAAAGAAATATTTTCATTAAATACTTAGTTCTGTACAACGTTGAATGTGCTGACAACAAAATCACACATAAATCATCAATGGAAATCAAATTCATTGACCAATGGAGCCTGGATTTGGAGTCACACACGAAATTGAAGTAGAAAAACACACTACAGGCTGATCCAACTATGATGTAATGTCCTTAAAACAAATAAAAATTAGGCTGAGTATTGTGTGTGGCCTCCACGTGCCTGTATGGCCTCCCTACAATGACTGGGCATTCTCCTGATGAGGTGGCAGATAGTCTCCCAAGGGTTCTCCTCCCAGACCTGGACTTAAAGGGGTTGTCCAGCAAAAATCTTTTTCTTTCAAATCAACTGGTGTCAGAAAGTTATTTAGATTTGTAATGTACTTTTATTAAAAAATCTCAAATCTTTCCATACTTATCACCTGCTGTATGTTATGTATGAAATGTTTTTATTTTCAGTCAGACACGGTGCTCTCTGCTGACATCTCTGGCCCAGACAGGAACTCTCTAGAGAAGGAGAGGTTTTCTATAGGAATCTGTAGAAGTAAATTACAAATCTATATAACTTTCTGACACCAGTTGATTTGAAAAAAAAAAAAAAAAAAAAAGATTTTCGTTGGACAACCCCTTTAAGCATCAGCCAACTCCTAGACAGTCTGTGGTACAATGTGACGTTGGTGGATGGAGCGAGATATGATGTCCCAGATGTGCTCAATCAGATTCAGGTCTGGGGAACGGGCGGCCAGTCAATAGCTTCAACCGCATCAGCATATGGTCTGACAAGGGGTCTGAGGATCTCATCTCTGTTCCTAATGGCAGTCAGGCTACCTCTGGCGAGCACATAGAGGGCTGTGCGGCCCTCCAAAGAAATGCCACCCCACACCATTACTGACCCATTGCCAAACCGCTCATGCTGAAGGATGTTGCAGTCAGCAGATCCCTCTCCACGGTGTCTCCAGACTCTGTCACATGTGCTTAGTGTGAACCTACTTTCATCTGTTCATTTGCCAATCCTGGTGTTCTCTGGCAAATGCCAAGCGTCCTGCACGGTGTTGGGCTGTGAGCACAACCCCCATCTGTGGACGTCAGGCCCTCATACTATCCTCATGTAGTAGGTTTTTAACCATTTGTGCAGACACATGCACATTTGTTGACTCCTGGAGGTCATTTTGCAAGGCTCAGGCAGTGCTCCTCCTGTACATCCTTGCACAATGGTAGCAATCCTGCTGCTGGGTTGTTGCCCTTCTATGACCTCCTCCACATATCCTGGTGTGCTCTCCTGTCTCCTGGTAGTGCCTCCATCCTCTGGTTACTATGCTGACAGACACAGCAAACCTTCTTGCCACAGCTTGCATTGATGTGCCATCCTGGATGAGCTGCACTACCTGAGCCACTTGTGTGGGTTGTAGAGCCCGTCTCATGCTACCATGAGTGTGAAAGAACCACCAACATTAAAAAGTGAAATAAACATCAGCCAGAAAGCATAGGTACTGAGAAGTGGTCTTTGGTCCCCACCTGCAGACCCACTCCTTTGTTGAATGTGTCTTGCTAATTGCCAATAATTTCCATCTGTTGTATATACCATTTGTACAACAGCATGTGAGATTGATTATCAATTAGTGTTGCTTCCTAAGTGAACAGTTTTGATTTCACAAAAGTTTGATTTACTTGGTAATATTCTGTTGTTTATTGGTCCGTTTACACAGAGCGATAATTTGCCCAATCGATCGTTTAACATTTAAAAAATCGTTATTGTGATCGTTTTAAGATCAATTAAGCCCAGAGTCGTATTAACACTTGCTGCTGCCCTAGACACTAAACCTGAAGACGCCCCATCTTCACGCACCGATTGGCCATACCAGGCCTGACCAATACCACCATACCCCCCACCCCCCTGGAAAAGACACCAGATTTACTGGCAAGTCTGAACAGGTGGTGGGTGACTAAAAAAAAAAAAAAAATTTCTTTCCCCCTGCTCCCTGGTGCTGCCCCCCTGCAAGGTGCTGCCCTAGGCACCGAACCACGGGTGCCTAGTGGTAAGTACGGCCCTGATTAAGCCCATCTCACACATAAGGTGAAAGACTGTTTAGACTAAGCGATCTGCAAATTTTCAGCGAACGACCAACGAAAATTTGAGAACATGTTGAAAGATCACGATGAATGATTTCCTGCTTGTCGCTCGATCGTTCGCTGTGTTTAAAGGGGTAGTGCGGCGCTAAACAATTATTCACTAAATAACACACATTATAAAGTTATACAACTTTGTAATGTATGTTATGTTAGTGAATGGCCCCCTTCCCCCCCACCCACGCAAGACCCGGAAGTGTAGTGCTCTATACTCACCTGATCCGCGTCAACCCCCGTCCGCCATCTTGCGACAATGATGTCAACTTCGGGCGGACGGGGGTCGACACGGATCAGGTAAGTATAGAGCACTACGCTTCCGGGTCTAGCGTGGGTGGGTGGGAAGGGGGCCATTCACTAACATAACATACATTACAAAGTTGTATAACTTTGTAATGTGTGTTATTTAGTTAATAATTGTTTAGCGCCGCACAACAACTCTAAACGAGCCAATTATCACACAAATCGTTATTGAGAAAATTTGAACGATAATTCTTGCAAACGCACCATTAGTGTTCCCTTAATTTTTTTGGAGCTGTGTAGTTAGTGCAAATAAAAACTCACTTGTGACACTAGATGGCGCAGTATCCTACAAAACACTTTCCCCTCATAGAGTAGATCACAAGTATAACCCCATCATCTATCTTATGTTTTCAATAGTAAGTTACAATGATCTTTGCCAGGATTCAAATCCTAGACCTTTGAAGTCTGCCAGTAGTGATCCCCACTGTCTGCTAGATCACATATAAGGCACTATACTTCTTTCTTTATATGGATTATAATTACTGGTGGTCTGTTTGGCTAAATTAGACTCTTGGGCTATGTTCACACAACGTTATACGACGGCCATTGGTTTCAGTGTCAAACAATGGTCGCTGTATTATGTGTTCCTCCGGCCAATATTGCATTATTGGCTGTAGGAACGTTATTTTTCACCCATAGAAGTCTGCTGGCTGTATGGGTATGAATGAAAATCATTAAACCTTTGACTTTCATTCACACTACAGCCAACAGGACAGCCACATGTCCATTATTTTATACTACCGCAGTAAACCACTGCCATAGTTGATGTACTTTGTGCACAACAACGGCCTTTGTTCTATTGAAATCAATAGAACTTAATGAATTTGGAAACCTACAGCCTTTGGGTTCAATGTGACCACTACAGCCATAGGTGTCCACATTCATTACACTCTGTGAACATAGCCTTGGGATAATTTTTTTACATTATTGCTGTGGAAAGTGTGATAAAGGGATTATCTTATGCAGAAATAACAATATACCTTCTCCATCTCTGAACATTCTGAGAGATTATGTTGTGGATAACATTTACCCAAAACTACAATTAAAGGCGTAGCCACCCTCTAAAAATATTAAAATAAGAGGCCCCTGTGTCATCAAATAACAAAAACCCTTACCTGTCTAGTCCCATGATAATCCAGCGCAGAAACTCATGCTGGCACCCTGGTTTCTGTTTCCAGGTGGCCAACATGTGATTGTGCAGCCAGTCAGTGGTTATGTCTAGTACGACAATGGGATCCATGATGGCAGTAAGTTTGGCACATGACCCCTGAGGTCTCTGATTGGCTGCAGCCAGCCGTATATTTTCTTCCATCTTCTCTGAAAGAGATGAGTTTACCTAATGAAATAGAGTTAGATTTTTCTGATTTCTCTTTTTTTATTTATAAAACTTTATTTTTTTACTGACTTAGTTTATCCATTAAGCTAAGCTTTGCATTTGAAAGGCTAAAATTTAGTTTTAATACTTTTAGACGTGTAAAAATTTTCACCTAGAAACATCACTAACTAAAGATGAAGAGATGGCCACCGTATTGGTGTAGTCAAACTAGTAGATTTTTATTTATTTATTTTTTTTTCATGTGCAAAGTACACCACTATGTGGCATGGCAAAGTTTTAGGTTAGCTACCCTAAATCAGTACTATAGAGCAGGGATGGGGAACCTTTAGCCCCCCAGCTGTTGTAAAACTACATGCTAAAGCTGCCATAGAGTAAGCCACGGTTACGCTTTTGGTGCATTGGAGGTTGGCAACCTGTGTTTGGAACCCAGAGATACCTTGGACTATAGAGGGCTCTGCCTTAAGGCCCTATTGCACGAAGCAATTATCGGCCGATACTGACCATTGAGGCTGAAAACGTTTTGCGTAATGGAAGACAACAATCTGACGATGACCTGGGCTTGATCACCCCGGCTCTTAACAGCTCCTCCTTGCTCACCCCTTGCTCTCCACATCGCCCCTTGTAATAGGAGCGTTTAGGGTCTTTTTCACAGGTCAATTATTGGTAATCAACGTTCCTTGGAAAGCTCATTTATCTGATAATCAACCTGTGTAAAGGGCTGACAGAATCTTTTGTGTGGCCATATATATTATCGCTATCGGCCACACATCTCTCTGTCTAAATAGGATGTGTGGCCAATAAAAATTCATTTAAATGGCCGCACAAATGATCCAGCTATTGGTCCTGCAGCTTGTGAAGGCTCTGCAAACAACCGCTGATCGGCTTTCATTTGCTACCTTGCATGTAAAGAGATCCCAACACCTTGTTAGGGTATGTTCACATCTCGTTTTTTGTCCCCACGTCGGGCTACTTGTCAGGAATCTGTGCAAAAAGGATGCTGGCGTGCGGGCGACGACCACATTGACTTAAATGAGCAGGATGTAGTCATTATGTGACTGTTCTGCTCATTTGCAGGACGTACACAGCTTTTGTGCAGGACTCAAAAGTGTGATCGACCACGCTTTTGATTTCTGCACAAAAGCCGTGTACGCCCCGCAAATGAGCAGAACAGTCACGTAATGACTACATCTTGCTCATTAAGTCAATGTGGCCGTCACATGGCCGTCGGCCGCACGCGGGGCTGCACGTCAGCATCCTTTTTGCACTGATTCCTGACGTGAAGCCCGTTGGAGGACAAAAAACGAGATGTGGACATACCCTTACATCAGTGAGTGACTATAGCAGTTCCTTGGAGCGGCCATTCTGTAGACTGACAGAAACCAGAGCTAACCAGTCCGGCCCTGCGGCAGACAACATTGTGATGCTGAACTCCTCCCTTATAGGAAATGAAACTCATTCCAATGTCAAGATAAATTTACTCAAAAATACAAAAGAATAAATGCCGGGGTAAGCGGGTCACACCAGGTCAGGAGTGGAGCCTGTGTCTTATGACAATCAGGTTCTTTTACTAAAACCGAAAGAAAAAAAATAGTGTTGCCCATAGCAATCAAACTAAGCCCCTCTTGTTGCCCATAGCAACCAACAAGAGGGGCTCAGCTTATATTACCTAAACAGGTCTGGAAAAATTCAGCTCTATGATCGGTTGCTATAAGCAACAAGGCCTAGATGGATAAATGAGGCCTGATAACTTATAAAGTTATGTCCACTCTAAGGCCCTATTCCCACATTCCATGATTAACGAAAGCTATGGAGCGTGAAGCTGTGCGGTAGAATCAAAGACCTCCGTGTATCGTTGTGATGCCATGAGTGCCGAAAGCTATCACATAGCTTCTGTGAATCACGGAACGTGGGAATAAGGCCTTAATAGAAAAGAAAATGTATTGTGAGTGCAGGTAGATGTAAGTCTGTAGAAGATAAAGTAAACTTTTCTGAGAGTGGCCATATTGGAAACACGCGTCCTTTTTTGCATTGTCTGTACAGCAGCAGTATGGTCGCTCTGTATTACAGCGGTTATGAATTTCACGAACAGAAAAGTGTCCACAGAGTAACACAGGGGGGGGCTTATCAAGCTCGAAACATGACTAGACTAGTAAAAAGTAAAATACTGCACAATCCTTGACCAAATTCTTAAAGGCGTATTCCATCTGCCTGTTTTACCCAAGGTCTGATTGTATCATCTAGTAAATGATGTCATCATGGCGCTAGACCTGACATGTGCGCTTCTGAGAGTGCCCCTATTCTGCAGATCAACTGTACAACTCCAAGGAGTGCCCCTTTAAATTTTAGACTAGTTTGACACAAATATAATATAGATCCTTAATACAGACATTATTATGGATCCTGTTACATCCATTTTAATGATCCTTTCTTCTAGGGAGGGAGAAGGAGAAGAGATGGCTCCTTTAGTCCCTTATAGGCATGGTCCGAAACTGCCGAGGTTCGGGTTCGTATGAACCCGAACGCTTGGCATCAGATTCCCGCTGTCTGCCCGCTCCGTGCAGTGGGTGGATACAGCGGGAGGACCGCCTGGAATAATAGGATACAGCCTATGGCTATGGCTGTATCCCAGTTTTCCAGGCGGTCCTCCCGCTGTATCCACCCTCTCCATGGAGAGGGCAGACAGCCAGAATCACTGCCAAGAGTTCTGGTTCGTACGAACCCGAACCGAAGTCGGTTCGGATCATCCCTAGTCCCTTAGTAACTGCAAACACACATGCTTTACAGCAGACCTCAAGGGACTTTGACCTGCTGCATGCACCTTGTTACTCAGCCAGGATTGTCAGAATAGATTGCCTGTTAGTTTTACACTGACAGACAAAGCACACTGCAATACACAAATATTGCAGTGTATTGTAGAAGCAAGAAAATTATTGACTGTCCCTTAATTTAAAAAGAAAAAAAATACAAAATGATTTATTATATGGAACAATGTGAATCTATAACAATCCGAATTATAATACTAACTTTTTTCTATCCTGCTTGTTAAACTCCAGGATAGCTGCCTGCTTGCATAAAGCAGCATAAAAACTGCTTGATAATTCTGATCAAATAAAAAATAAGCGGCTGAAGTTGGCAGTGCACACAAGCAGCGCCATGCAACATAATTGGCTCCAGGAGAACAGCTGCAGCAGGGGGAGCAAGACAGGTATATGTGTGAACCCAGCTGAGCACATTCTTAGAAAAACATACAAGTTGGAATAGCTTTTAAAGGGGTTATCCAGTGCTACAAAAACATGGCCACTTTTCCCTCTCTCTTGTCTTCAGTTCAGGTGTGGTTTCAATTAAGCTCCATTTACTTCAATGGAACTGAGTTTGAAACCCCACCCAATCTGGAGACAAGAGAGGGGGAAAAGTGGCCATGTTTTTGTAGCGCTGGATAACCCCTTTAAAGCGTAACTGTCATGTTTTTTTTATTGCAGAAATCAGTAGTATAAGCGATCAGCCAAAAAAGCCTCTTTCTGTACTCAAGAAGCAATCTCCCAGCCTCCCCCCCCCCCCCCCCCCCGACTTCTTATCTGTGCATTATCAGGCAAACACGTCTTCATTACAGAGAAGCCAGTGAAGACGGGTTCTGCTCTCTCCATTGTTAGCCTATGAAGGGGGGAGGGGCTGAGGGAGATGAGGGAGCAGGAAGAGGTGACATGAAGGTCAGCTGTTTGTAGACTCTCTGGGCACCTAAAACGCTAAATTCAGGTGTCAGAAAGGTCAGTGCTTATCTATGAACTTACTGAGAGAAGATTGCAGGGTGTTGTGCTGTGCAGGACTGCTCCGTGCTCAGTCACTCATAACAGCCCCTCCCCTCTCCATAGCCACATAATGGAGACAGAAATCCTGCTTCATCTGATGTGAGGGGGGAGGCTGGGAGATTGCTTTTTCAGTACAGAAGGAAACTCTTTTAGTACATAAAACCTATTACAGAGTTTCTTAAAATCGCTTGTACTGTTGATATTTAATGTTTTCAAAATAATTACGCTTTAAATAAGTAGAACCCTAGTAACATAGAAGACCACTTGGTCATCTAGTCTGCCATTTTCTTTCTTATTATCTTATGATAGATATATGTTTATCCCAGGCAGATTTACATTCACTTACTGTAGATTTGCATCGCATCTGCTGAAACTTTGTGCCAAACATCTACTACTCTTTCAGTAAAATAATATTTTCTTATGTTGTTGCTGATCTTTCCCCCAACTAACCTCAGATTGTGTCCCTTGTTTTTGTGTTAATTTCCTTATTAAAAAAATAAAACTAAGACTTTAAAATAAGACCCTCCAATATTTTTGTAGCCCGTTTTGTCACCTGTTCAATTCTATACAAATCTTTTTGTAGGTGAGGTCTCCAGAATTGCACACAGTATTCCACATGTGGTGTCACTAGAGCTCTACACAGCAGGGTGACAACCCCCCTCTTCCTACTGGTTATACCTCCAGCTATACAGCCCAGCATAGGATTTGCTTTCCTTTGCACCTGTCTGCTGTCAGAAATCACTACCCCTAAATCCTTCTCTTCTGAAGTCTTTGCTGAAATTCAGATAGGTGGTATCCCGACCACTACCTTCATCCAGCACCTTTTTTACATATTCAAAGTAATCAATGATATTAGTCTGACATGACTCAGCCCGCAGTAAATTTCATTTTATTTAAATCCAATCAAATTGTTGGTTCTTAGGTGATCCTAGGCCTCTGGAAACACTGGGGCTAAAACCATAAAACTGGAGCAAATTCTGTGTCCAACCATCCTGTGATTGTGAAGGCCTCCTGAAAACACTGAGCAGAAGTGTCAAATGGTCAGCGACCGCATTATGTCCATCAATAAATGTATTGTGTCCCCATTACTTATTTTAGTAATGCTGCAGTTTTTCCTCTTCTTCCTGTTAATTATATATCTAAGGAAGGTTTTATTCACGCTGCTTACCTATTATATGTGAATGGACCCTAAACAATAATTGCAGTGCCAAACACTGTTACAATAATCTAGGGATAAGTATTGTTTTCAAGCCTTGTTTCCAAACCAGTGGGGGTAGGGACAGCACCAGCATTCCTGACTGCACATAAATCGCTGTGATATCACTTGGTTGAGATAAAAATAATAGTCATTACAGAGCACATTATACAATGGAGCCTGCATGTGGTCCTCAAAATGACTTTCTGTTATTCTGTGCACAGTATGGGAGGTACAGATGTTCTCAGTTATGGCAAAGCAACCCAATGCAATGTTATTTCCATCAAGGGGCCAATCCCACACATTTCATATCTGGCCAATAGTATCATAGTACGATTTTTTATGCTGTTGAATGCATAAGTGGGAAGAGGGCTGGAAAGAGCAAAGGCCTCTCCCAAGCTGCGCTGTAAATGAGTGCCGATCAGTAATCACTTACATAACCCATTAAACAGCTGGACGATGTGGGCCAGGGCTAAGCAAACAACCTTGTTTGTGCAGCCCTTTGCTTTAGTCAGCCGTCAGCAGCACATCTTCTATTACAGGGGCAGATGTGCAGCTGACAGCTGATTATTTTTTGACAGGTCAGAAGCTAGGGATTAGCCTACAAGATCCGCCAGCTGGTCATTGACCCTATTATGCGGGGTGATATCTGCTCAATTTGGCAGATGATCTTTCCATGGGCCTCAAGAAGTCACCAAGGGTTCCTCTAAAGAAAGGGCAAATGTGGCATATCACTGGCATATCAAATCTATTCCCAGCTCTTTGGTAACTTTTAAGCTTTAATAAGATATATTGAGCTTGCCCTGATCTAAGAGAACTTGTTGCAGAATGTAACTCAATGACTCCAAAGAGAGTAAGAATTCTGTTCTTACAAACAGAAAAACACTGTATGAGAACGCCAATGTAACACAACAGGAAGTGGTTATGGACCCAGACACCTAGTGCTGCCTTACTACGGAAGTTAGGTTTGTGGTTTGCTCTGTATGGAGCTGTAAGCAAAACAAAGTTTTTAAAGAATTCTTTATGGTCATAAATCAGTTCTTATACCTGACCAGGAATGTATAGGAGAAGGGAATACAGTGGTCCCTCAAGTTACAACGGTCTTTCAACATACTTTCAACATGCTCTTTCCTGGACCATTGTAACTTGTAACCAGACTCTGCATACTACAGACAGTCAGAATATGTGACATGTGGTCAATGGCTAGATGATCTGACCAAAAAAAGTGGCCATTTCACTTGTAAAACCCCAGTATCACTGAAGTGCCTGCACTGACCAGTCGTCTAGAAGTGCCTCTCTCATATTTTGTACTGTTTTGTATCTGTGCCAGGGTGAGCCGCTCCTTTGGGCACCAGGGAACTCCGGTCCTCTACACAGAAAGTGATTTAAAACTTGCATTGGGTCTGTCTCACTGTCAGGGCCGTTTCTAGCAGCGAGCGGGCTGGGTGACCACAGCTAGGGGGCGTTGGTGCCGCCCGCCCGATCATCTGCCCCTCCGCTCGCTCCATCACCTGTCCAGATGACTGCCCGCAGCTCCCTCAAAGCTCTCCCCGGACCGCACTCAGCCACACCCGCACGCATCTTCTCCCCCTACCAGGCACAGTGACATGACGTCATTGCGCCTGCTGGAGGATCCATCCTGCTCCTCGCAGGCTGGAGGAGAAGATTAGAAGAGAGAAGGACCCTGCCGTATGCCAGGATAAGGTGAGTAGATTGTTTTTACCCTTTTTTTGTGTGTGTGTGTTTGGCAATGCGGGAGGGGGGGCAGTATTACTATAGGGGAAAACTACAGGGGGGATTAATACTATAGTGGCAGAGCACAGGGTGGGATTATTACTACAGTGGAAGGGCACAGGGTGGGATTATTACTATGGGGGCAGCACAGGGGGGATAATTACTATGAGGACAGCACAGGGGGGACAATTAGTGTGGGGACAGCACAAAGGGGAATTACTATGGGGACAGAGCTCAGGGGGGATTATTACTATGGGGGGAGCACAGTGGGATTATTACTATGGGGACAGCGCAAGGGGGATTATTACTATGGGGCACAGCCCAGGGGGGATTGTATCTGTGGAGCAGAGCACAGGGGGAGGAGTATTACTATGGGACAGAGCACAGGGGGCAATTATTACTATAGGGACTACACAGGGGGATTATTACTATGGGGACAGCACAGGGGATTAATACTATGAGGGTGCAGCACAGGGGGATTATTACTATGGGGAGAGCATAGGTGACATTATTACTATGGGGGAAGCACAGAAGGATTATCACTATGGGGACAGCACAAGGGGGATTATTACTATGGGGTACAGCACAGGGGGTTTATTACTATGGGGCACAGTACAGGGGGGATTATATCTGTGGGGCAGAGCACAGGGGGAGGAGTATTACTATGGGGCAGAGCACAGGGGGCAATTATTACTATGGGGACTACACAGGGGGATTATTACTATGGAGACAGCAAAGGGGGGACAATTAGTGTGGGGACAGCACAAAGGGGAATTACTATGGGGACAGAGCTCAGGGGGGAGCACAAGGGGGATTATTACTATGGGGCACAGCCCAGGGGGGATTATATCTGTGGAGCAGAGAACAGGGGGAGGAGTATTACTATGGGGCAGAGCACAGGGGGCAATTATTACTATAGGGACTACACAGGGGGATTATTACTATGGGGACAGCACAGGGGGATTATTACTATGGGGAGAGCATAGGTGAGATTATTATTATGGGGGGAGCACAGAGGGATTATCACTATGGGGACAGCACAAGGGGGATTATTACTATGGGGCACAGCACAGGGGGTTTATTACTATGGGGCACAGCACAGGGGGAATTATATCTGTGGGGCAGAGCACAGGGGAAGGAGTATTATTATGGGGCAGAGCACAGGGGGCAATTATTACTATGGGGACTACACAGGGGGGTTATTACTATGAGGCAGCACGGGGGATTAATACTATGAGGGTGCAGCACAGGGGGGTTATTACTATGGGGAGAGAACAGGTGGGATTATTACTGTGGGGATGAGCACTTGGGAGATTATTACTTTGTGGACAGCACAGGGCGAGTATTACTATGGGGTGCAGCACGGGGGAATTGTTACTATGGGGACAGCACAGGGGGATTGTTACCATGGGGACAGAGCACAGGGGGGATTATTAATATGGGGGCAGAGCACTGGGGGGATTATTAATATGGGGGCAGAGCACTGGGGGGATTATTACTATTGGGGCACTGCACAGTGAGCATTAATACTATATGGAGGCAAAGCAGGGGGCATTATTACTATGGGGGAAGAACACAGGGGGACATTATTATTATTATATGGGGGCACAGCAGGGGATCATACATAGAGGGGGCAACCCACATACCTACTGACTTTACTGCACATGACACAAAGAAGTGGAAGTTGTTGTAAAAGTGCGGAGCCTAAGATGTTTGTCTGGCAGGTTCAGAAGAGATAAATTGTTGCTGCAAGAAATCATCATGGTGGTCTGGGCTAGAAGGAGAGGAAAAGTGACGCCTCAGATCAAAGAAGACGTCACCTGTGAGTCATTGAATTACTTTTTTTTTGCCTCAAGTTAAAAAAAAGGTTGAATAACACTGCTCTATGCCATAATACACACACTGCTTCTTCATAAGAACAAAAGACCCCCTGACATCACTTGAGGGGGGGGGGGGGGGGGCGCTTTTAACAAGATTTGACCTGTAGTCTAAATGACGTAGAAACGGCCCTGCTCACTGGTCTTTTTTTGCCATAAATCTTCTATATTTCTGTGTCGACAAATCAATTTGGTCTATTGACTCCTCATTATACTTTCTTTGCTTGTTTTTCCATATTTATGTGATACGGCTTGTTGCTGGTTGATAGATACTGTTTTCTTCTGTAGTCTTTTGTAAGGGATTTATGTGGTACACTTGGAGTAATGCTTTGTAGCAATGTGCCAGAATGCTTAGAATTCTAAGAAGACTTCTATATTCCCCAGAATAGTTTTTTTTTTTCCAATTCCCTCAGCTACGACATACATTTGAGGCACATAATCGCCTGACTCCTATTCAATGAGCCAAGTCCTCTGCTCTATTGGACATGGTCGTTTTTTAAAGGGGTACTCCAGCAGGGGGGCACTTTTTCGCTGGGACCGGGGAGGAGGTAGCTGAGGGAAAAGATGTCCACTCACCTCCCCGGTTCCAGCGGCGGGTCCCGGTCCAGCAGCACTCCGGTGCCCGGTCTCCGGCCGTTTCCTGGTGTCTGATGCGGGCCCGAGACGATACGTCTCAGATCCGCTCAGCCAGTCAGTGACAGAGGCGGGATATGAGCGGACTTGAAGCGAATGCCGCCTCTGTCACTGACTGGCTGAGCGGACCTGAGACGTCACGTCTCGGGCCCGCGTCAGACACCAGGAAGCGGCCGGGCACCGGAGCGCCGCGATGCGGGACCTGCCGCTGGAACCGGGAAGGAAAGTGGACGTCTTTTCCCTCAGCCACCACCTCTCCGGTCCCAGCGAAAAAGTGCCCCCCCCCCGCTGGAGTACCCCTTTAAATGGGTGCTAAATGGGTGATTTCCTTACACTACAGATGCCTTATGGAAGCAATCCTTAAAAATTCATCAACTAATCCTAAATGTAAATGGAAGGTGGAAATTGGTCCCATCACTAAGAAGGCCATGACAGAGACCATCTAGAGGCCATTCTGTTATCGTCATTTAGTAAATTGCATAGACTGTCTCAAATTTACTTACTCCATAGAGTTTACAGAACACCCTTATTATTATGTAAAATGGACCTTAAGGCCCTATTACACTAAACGATTATTGGCTATTCAGGCCAATAATCGTTTAGTATAATAGTGCATGTTGAAAGGCAATGATCAGGTTCACAGTCTTTCAACATGCTAAAAAATCCCCATTATGTCAGCAATGGTCTGCTGCTCATTGGTGCATGTAATGGGAGATCTGAGGATCAATCGGGTAGCCCCTCATGCTCCTCCCCACTTACTGTCTGTGTGCGTAGGCGAGTGCCTACCTGACAGGTCGGTGCTTACTTCCCCTGGAAAATCGTGCCATGTAATATGGCATTTAGAGCAGATGAAGACTGTCTGCTGTAATACCCCTGGGGGCTGACCTTATACACGTCATGTGGAACTGCCTCAGTAGATACTGGAAGCGAATAGTTACGCTGATAAATTCTGTATATCGTTGTAATATTACATCTGACCCAAAGGTGTGTATTTTAGGTTAAGTGACTCAATTATCTGTGACCAAGAGCCAATGGCTAGCTGTCCTCTGACCGCTGTATCAGGGCCACAAATGTATAGCACAGCACTGGCTAGATCTGATCCTCCTACACTATCCGAATTTAATGTCAGAGCAAATGCTATATTATCTTAAACTAATACAATATAAAAATTTGAGTCCATATGGGCTCCCCTAGTTTGACACTCAGAATTTGGTAATGGCCTCCCTACTTAGACGTAGAAATGACCTGGTGAATGCAAACATCCAACAACAAGTGGAAGGTGGCGCTGGTAGACTTGGCTCTCTGAATAGCTCTTACTAGTGCCTAAATGTATTTACTGGTCAAGAATGGAGGAGGGGGAGACACTCTTTTCTGCCTCATTATTGTTGTTTACCTAATGGTCTATATGTATGTCTCTAGCAGTAATGTAGAAAGTGGGGTACAATGACATGTATTTAATAGGAAGGAATAGGTGACAACTGATGTAGTTGTGTGACTCAGAGAGATGGACATTCATTTTACAGAATGGACATTTACTACTGAAACGTATTTACTGTACAGTCTGGCTTGGTTGTGTGAGGAGTGGGTGGGAATACTGGGATTTGTATATGGTATTTCCAATGTTTAAAAAAAAATTATTTGATTAAAAAAAAAAAAAACATAGACAGTATACAGACTTTTTTCTGGTGAGTTTGTAGAATGTTTAGTCTAAGCTAAGAACTACACATCTTCTATATTTATCCAGGCACTGAATTCTCTATATACACCTGCTCTATGGAAATACATATACAAATAGAGACAGCACCTCCAGAAGCTTCAGGTGCACAGCTATGGAAGTAAAATTGGAAAAGTTAATAGAAACAACAAGCAACTACAATGTTTACCCTAGCGGGATGCCTTTAGTAAAGCTACGGGGACTTGAACTCAATTCAAGTTAAAATTAATCTCTGAAGTATGGCCAATGCCACAAGCGTATTTCATGCCATTCCCAATGCCAAAGAATGGTAGCAAACCTTCTCATACCATAGAAATAGACAGATCATGTAAATAAGGATCTGTTGAGCCCTTATGTGAAAAAGTCCTAAAACTGCAATACAAAAAAAAAATCAGTGTAAAGAGAGTGTCAAGTTTTGTGGCTTTTAATGACCCGCAGCCAACCCCCCCCAACCCCCCCAGAATGAGATCTTACTATCATGCAGCAGCTTAGGGTGTCTTGATCAAACACCTTTTTATGGTTTCTTGGTATGCCCTTCAATTCCCAAGATATGTGGGTTTAAAATTTGACAATTTAGTTAATAGTCAGATGGGCGTCAACCTACTTTTATTGATGAGAGAGAATATTAGGTAATAGGCGTGATAAAACAGTAAGGGTGTGTGAATGTTTTACATTGGGGAGTATGTATGCCTAATAGATACCCCCAGACTGTATAACCACATCCACCCATAATATTCATTCCCTTTAGAAAAAATGAAGTTCACACCTATCTGACTATTTACTGAATTGTCAGTGAAACTATAAATCTACATTTCTCAGGAATGGAAGGATGTATCAATGCATTAAGAGAGTGCTAAAAGGTGTGTGGTCAGGGCATCTTAAATAATTTAATAATAGTAATATAGTGGTGCCTTGGATTACCAGCATAATTCGTTCCACAGTCCTGTCCCCTGATGCAAGCCCCAGCCTGAAGTGGGTCTGCCATGATTTGGAAGGTGAGGGAGACCTCCTGGGTCAGAGTACAGTGCTCTTCTTGCAGAGTACAGCTCTTCTTGCAAAACGCTCTCAATCCAAGTTACTCTTAAACCAAGGTACCAGTATATCAGTGTATATATATATATATATATATATATATATATATATATATATATATATTTTTTTTTTTTTTTATTTTTTTTATTTTTTTTTTTGGGGGGGGGGGGGGTGACTACAGGTCCCCTTAATGGGAATATGTTAGCACCTGGGCCTTACCCGAGGTGCAGATAGCGTGCTGTAGCTGGCAGCCCCTTAGTGAGCATGGTACCTTTTGGTAATTTGTCTATGGAGTGGATTATGCACAATCTCAGGTTCCTACTGTAATAAAGAGTAAAAGAGGAGTTGTGCCTCAGCGTTTGTGACGCACTCTGGTGCTCCTCACCACTCCTCCCTCTTCTTCATCAATAATCAATGCTGCCTGGCCTCCTGTCTACTCAGCTGTCAGCCAGTATCTGCCAGCAGAGGACTGATCTGCAATCAGATATAGTTGAATCTCCTAGCCTGTGTTGGAGCTGTGGTCTAGGAATAAATAACATGTCTAGAGACCAGCATTAATTTGTTTTCTTTGATTTGATCACCCTGATGGAAATGAAAAATTGTTTATTTTTATTTTTTTCTCATTATTGTATCGGCTGTGATTACTATGTAGCTTACGTAGTGCTGCCTTCTATGGGATCCCGAACGGAGTGTATACATATGGTATACACTCTAGCCGCGATCCCTAGCGGCGCCGCGAGAAACTGACATGTCAGTTTTCGGTGGCCGCTATTCAGTGAATAGCACCCTCAGAAAACCCTGTCAGTGCTCACAATTGAGCGTGCAGCTCTGGCTGCTCGCTCCATTGTGAGCAGTAGGAAATTCAGATGCGGACGCTTTAGAATTCAGCGGCGGAAAAGATCATCCCGAGATGATATTTTCTGATACCGGCCATTCCGTGACCCGGCTGGCTTCTTACCACGTCTGAACATAGCCTAAAAGTGCAAAGAATTCCCAATCAGGTCCACATTAGTTTTAAAATTCAGTCTTTTTTATACAATGATGAGAAAAATTGGGCATGGGTGCAGGGTATAATGGGTGTGGCCATGGCCACAGATTTACTAACAAAAGTCATAGTGGATATCTACACCTCGGAACTAGCAAGAGTTCCCTGCGTGGTGCAAGACCTGCGCTGCACATTTAGATTTCTTACGGGGTTAATATTTAACTACTTTTAACGTTAGATGTTGTGTACTAGAAGAGTAAATGAGGGCATCTCTTTCTTTGGTATTTTGTTTTTTTTCTGCATTTTAAATCTTGGAATTTCGGCATGTGTTCAGGCAACAACACAGCCCAGAAATCAAAACAATATGCAAATCTTAAACATTATGTAATAAGATTATATAAAAAGACAATAATGTGTAGGAGGTGTACTTTTTGGTACACCCTTGAGTTTTACCATAATCGACTACTATGGTGTTGTTATTCCTGTACTTGAATTTCCTTCCTTCCCACTTGTTACTGTCCGTACATGATTTATGGTCCAGATTTCTAGATGATAGTGCTTCTTCCCAGCACACATGGGTTGCAGCTTAGATAGGTGTGTCTGCTAGTGAGTTACTCAGCTTTGTAGTGTGAGTCACTCTGATCCCAGTATGTGCGTTGGCATGTCAATAAATTCATGTTTAATAACAATTTGACTGTGGATTAGACATATCCTCATATCCTGGGGCTTCTCTGCTTACCTGTTGGCACATTGTTTGCTTGTACTGTACTTTGAATCTTTCAAATTCTTTAAAAAGGCCGTGGTACCTAAAACACAACATGGAATTTCTGAAATTTCCCATAAAATTTCCCATTCCTTCGTTACATAATCCTGGGAAAATACAAGCAGTAGAGACCAGGACATTGTGTTCCTTGTAATTTCCATCTTGTATTAAGTATACACATTTTAAGAAGTGGTAATGTAATCAGTCTTGCGATGAATAAAGTATTTGATTCCCACTGTCTGCCCGCTCCGAGGAGAAGGTGGATACAGCCCAAGACTGCCTGGAAAACATGGATACATCCCATAGGTCATAGGCTGTATCCAGGGCCGGTTTTAGACTAGATGTGGCCCTGGGCAAAGTTGAAGGTGGGGCCCCAAATGCTGAAATATTTTAGCAACAATTTAAGGTCCCCATACATGTTACTCTTTTGTTGGTGGTACCTGTTGCTCCTGGTGGTTTTGGCCATCAGCGTAAGGTGTATGGGGCTCTCTGGACAGTCCTCTGACAGATGATATCAGTGGACATAGGGGGTCGAGCTTGATGGAAAATCAATGCCCAACCTCTTTGTTCTCAGAGAGATAAGCCGCCATCAGATCTGTATGGCTATGGCTTTCCCATAGAGAACACAGGAACACTCAGATGTGCCAAATTTCTGTGTATGGGGAGGACGGGACCGGATGGGACAGATAATTGTCAGCTGAAGGATTGTTCAGCCAGCAGTTATTGGAAGTGTACGGCCACTTTTAAGGCCGTATTACACGGCCTGATATTCTGCAGAAGTGAGCGCCAATCGGGTAGAATGGAGCTCGCTTAGAGAGCCTACTACATGGCTCTTTTATGATGCAGCAAAAGCTATGGAGGAGATTTATCAAACTGGTGTAAAGAAGAATTGGCTCAGTTGCCCCTAGCAACCAATCAGATTCCACCATCTTAGAATGTGAGTAATGAATGGTGGAATCTGATTGGTTGCTAGGGGCAACGGAGCCAGTTTCACTTTACACCATGTTTGATAAATCTCCCCCTATGTGTATATATACAGTATATCATTAGTGATGTGTGTGCAATCCTTGCTGTAAACAATAAAGATATATACTACCTGATCACGTTCCCCGGTGTCCTCAGGCCTTGTCTGTGATATATACTACCTGATCATGTTCCCCAGTGTCCTCACAGAGCGATAGCGTCCTGATTCGGACTATTTTCGCTCCATGTATTAGGCCCCTTACTCAGTTCAGAAGGTTACATGCGGGGACTGCCGCTATATGCCAGGACTGCCTCTACATGTCAGGACTGCCCATACATTCTGGGACTGCCGCTACATGTCAGGACTGCCGCTACATGCCGGGACTGCCGCTACATGTCAGGACTGCCGCTACATGCCGGGACTGCCGCTACATGTCAGGACTGCCGCTACATGCCGGGACTGCCACTACATGTCAGGACTGCCCCTACATTCTGGGACTGTCGCTACATGTCAGGACTGCCCCTACATTCTGGGACTGCCGCTACATGCCAGGACTGCCCCTAAATGCCAGGACTGCCACTACATTCTGGGACTGCCGCTACCTTCTGGGACTGCCGCTACATGCCAGGACTGCCGCTAGTGGTGTAAACACAAGAACTATTTATATGAATTGCTTTAAAAAAAATAAAATAAAAAAATCACTATAATCAGGACCAAATATTACCTCCATACCGTTATTGAAGAAAACTTTACTATATATAGGCCAATATTACCACCATAAAGTGACCGCCCCATAATGACTCTATATATACACTATATACAGACCAATATTACCACCATAAAGTGACCGCCCCATAATGACTCTATATACACTATATACAGACCAATATTACTGCCATAGAGTGACCACCGCATGACTCTATATACACTATATACAGACCAATATTACCGCTATAGACTTTCCACTGTATAATGAATGACTCTTTATACACTGTATACAGACCAATATTATGTGGCGATCACTCTATGGCTGTACTTTTGGTCTGTATATAGTGTATATAGTCATTATGTGGTTGTCACTGTATGGCGGTAATATTGGTCTGTATATAGTGTCATTATGTGGCAGTCAATCTATGGCAGTAATGACTATATATACACTATATACAGACCAATATTACCAGCATACAGTGACCACCACCTAAGGACTGAATACCACCTTATTATTTTTCTCAATAAAATACACCGTATTGCCTTATATACATAGGAGCTGCAGCCAATCAGCGGCCTCAGTGGTCATCGGCAGCAATTACATAGGACTGATGAGGCCAGAGAATGGCTGCAGCTCCTATACACAGTCTATTCACTTCTACAGCAGTGCTAATACACACACACTAATATACATATATATATATATATATATATATATACATACATACACTCACACATCCATGAAAACACATTATCCATTCATCCATTATACACTTACATTCATATACATTACACACTACATGTACAGTATACTTACTCTGTCTAGCATGCTGGGTGTAGTGGTGAATCCCCCTAATGTACCATGCAGCAGGCTGTCATCCTCTCCTCCATCGTCCCGACAGCTCAAAACCAGAGGAGGAAGTCACGTGCAGTGAGAGGAGCTGGAGGGAGGGGGAGGGGGAGCTACACACACACGGAGCAGACACCAAGCAGCGTCCTGCAGCCTCTGCGTGACCCCTGATAGCAGCAGCCAGGGATCACTGCCAGACTCTGCAGGACGCTCTCCTACTGGAACTGCGGTAGGGGGCCCCTGGGGGATGGGGGCCCTGGGCATTTGCCCTGCTTGCCCCCCCCTAACGCCGGCCCTGGCTGTATCTATCCAGACGGTCCTCGGACTGTATCCACTTTCTCCACCGAGTGGGCAGACAGCGGGGTTTAAAAGTCGATCGCTCAGGTTTGTACTAATCACTTGCCATATATCATGTTAGAACGGTAAGTGAGTGCATCTCTTTCTATGGCAATTTGTATATTTATTATCAAAAATTTGGAATTTCAGTGTGTTCATCACCTTTGTAAAATAAACAATACAACACAGAAATAAGAACAATCTACAAAGCCTAAGCATTACATATGATAATTGTATGAGGAGAGAATAATGTATAGGAGGCGTGCTGTCTGGTAAACCCATGAGCTTTACCATAACCAACTACTATGGTGATGTTAGGGAATTTCCTTTCTTCCCACTTGTGACTGTCGATAGATGATTTATAAAGATGATTTGAAAGTGACAAATCCAAAGAATGAGGCAAAACATGAAATACCAGGTCAAACAGACAGGTGAAAGACGTAAATGTCAGCTTGGATGGGTTGGCACCAGGCTCTACCATAGAATAAAAATTTTAAATATATTTTTAACAATCTCCCCTTCTTCCTTCCAGACTTATGAGTAAATCTGGCAAAAAAAGAGAGCCGGACCAGCAATGCTCCTGCCTTTCGTCTGCATTACAGTGTGAACTAAATCCTAAATGTGGCAGCAGTAAGCAAGCACTTTCACTAACCAGCATGGCCAACACTTTTTTTTTTTTTTTTTTTTTTAAATTCTTTATTTTAGGAACAACAAGAGTGGAAGTACGGAGACAACACCTCCGCCCCCCGGAACAACATACAAAAATTGGAGACAAAGTAATGATAATAAGATGGGATTTTTACACCAGTGTGAACAAAATATATAGTCCCGGCCCAGAGCAGGGGGCATCACCCGGTATGTGCCGGAACGGAACGGCTCACCAAAGAAACCCATGAATTGCATTAGCTACATCCGCGCTAATGATAGTTCCAGTGACAGGAGGGGCACCTCCGACCCCCACCCCAGGTCCTCAGAAAGTTTTAACTAATTGGAGCCCCTAGGAGGGGGGGCCCCCTCCGTCTCCGCAGAGACAGAGAAGAAACAGAGAAACCACCCCGACAGGGGGGAGAAAAGTGGAAAGGATCAGTGAAGAGAGACGAACTGGGAGGTAAGGGGCAGGAAACAGACTGGGATAGTGGATAAAGGAAGGTTAAAGGGGGCAGAAGGGGGGAAGGGGAACGGGCTAGGGTGTGGGAAGGGAAGAGGCTTCGGGCCGTCGTCCCCCGCGGTATGGCCACCCCATGATGGTCCCTCGCAGGAGCGCACCCCAGACATGCTATAAGGTCCCCCTAACCCACATCCAGACCACCGTCACTCAGCAGGGACACATATTCCGGGGAGGCCTTGTATTCCATCCATGAAAACCAAGTTGCGGTAAATTTGGCATTGGTCTCCTGGAGGGAAGACGTCAAGTCCTCCATATGCATTATGTCGTTCACCTTGCCCAGCCACAGGGACAGAGGTGGAGCTGAGGTTTTTTTCCATAGTAATGGGATACAGGCTCTAGCCGCAATGACAAGGAACCGGAGCAGGGACTTCTTGTATAGATGAAGTGGAAGTGGACTATGGTGCAAGAGGAATAGCGCAGGGGATAGATCAAAGGATACCCCGGTTACTGTTCTGATGACCTGTCGGACCCTGGTCCAGAAGGGGAGTAAGGTCGGGCAGGACCAGAATATGTGTAGGTGTGTTCCCACATCAGAGCCGCATCGCCAACACAAGGGGTCCACTTCAGGCCAGATGGCATGGAGGCTGGCGGGGACCCGGTACCAGCGTGTGAGTATCTTGTACCCTGTTTCCTGGAAGTTGGATGACACCGAGGACTTGTGTACTAAGGTGAGTATTTTGTCGCGTTGGGGACCCGTCAATGTAATATTCAAATCCGCCTCCCACTTGAGGAGGTAGTCCGGTGGGGGGGAGTCAGGAGGAGAGGCTAACATAGAGTACGTCAGTGACAGAGTGTGCCTCAACGTGCCTTCTTCAAGACACAAGGTCTCGAAGGCGGTGTATGAGGTCGCAAATGTAGATGCCAGTGGAAGGGTGTGCAGAAAGTGGCGCAACTGGGCCGTACGCCAAAATCCCAGCGGTGCGGGATCTGTCAAGTCTCCCAGTGCAGTCACTGAGGTCCACTAAGCACCCGAGCGGAAAGAGGCAATCCGGAATTTACCCGCTCCCAACCATGAGCGGAAGACGGGATCCTCCAGGCTCGCGGGGAAGGCGGGGTTTCCCAGCACTGGGAAACAGACAGATCTATGTGGGAGCATCACAGAGCGGCTCAAGGGGCTCGCGCAGGCCTGTATTGTGGGACCGATAGTGGGGTGGCCACTCAGCGGGCGCACATTGGACGGGTGCAGCCACGGGAGGCAGGGGAGAGGAATGGGCGTGAACGATTGCTCCACTTTGACCCATGGTTTGCTGTCCGCATGTCTGCACCAATCCAACGCCCTAGTTAGCATTGCAGCCCGGTGGTACAGTCTGAAGTCCGGGAGCCCCACCCCTCCCTGTGATTTGGGTCTACACAGCATGGTGCGTTTCAGGCGTGCCGGTTTATCGTTCCAAATGAAGCGAATTTGCAGGGACGCTAGCGCCTTAAAGAAAGAGTTCGGGATCTTAGCAGGGACACACTGAAAAAGGTATAGCAAACGGGGGAGCAGTGACATTTTGAAAATTGCACATCTGCCGAACCACGAGAAGTAACCCCTGGTCCACACGGCACACTGAGATTGCATTTTGGAGAGCATAGGAGGGAAATTTAAAGGAAATAGTTTGCGCAAGTCTGCAGGAAGTAAGATCCCCAAGTACTTAATTGCTTCTCTCGCCCATCTGAAGCTGAATGATTCGCGGAGCGCCAGCACCGTTCTATCCGCCAATCCCACACTCATTGCCTCCGACTATAATGTGTAGTCAGAGGCATCCTCGTGAAGCACGGGGCCCGTCTTAAAAAGGAGAGGTCACTCAAGACAGAGAAGCTTTTGGCACAGCTGAAAGATTTGGAGACAGCCCATAAACAGACCCAGACTGCCGACACTACAGGACAGCTTCTTTCCAAGCGGGAGGAACTCAGGGCGCACCTCATACATAAAGCCAAGGCTACACTATCTAAATGCAAAAGGCACTACTATGAGCATGGTAATAAGCCTGGGAGAGCTCTGGCAAGGGCACTGCGGGCTCAGCAGCTTCGATCCTATATTCCGGTGGTGCAGTCGGAGTCCCGAACCCTGATACACACTCCCTCCGAAATTGCGCAAGAATTTCGGTCGTTCTATGCAAAACTATACTCCGTGGACGCGACTAACCCCGCGACCATGAGCAGCGATTTTTTGACGCGCGTTCAGAGGTACTTAGCTACCTCCGGTATGCCCCACCTAGATGAATCATTCACAGAGGCCCTGGAGAGTCCTCTCTCCGTAGGGGAGCTCTTAGCAGCCATCCAGGACACACAGACGGGGAAGGCCCCGGGCCCTGACGGGTTTTCCCTAACATACTACAAGAGGTTTCAAACTCTACTGGCCCCCCCCTTCATCAAAGCATTCAACGCAGTCTCCGGGGCGGGGGAGTTGCCCCTGGACTCCACACGGGCACACATCACAGTGATTCCGAAAGAGGGGAAGGATAGTACCCTATGTAGCAATTATCGCCCCATCTCGCTCCTCAATGTAGACTTGAAATTATTCTCTAAGATCCTCGCCACCAGATTATCTCAAGCAATGGGGACGATCATTCACCCTGACCAAGTGGGTTTCATGCCCGGTCGTGAGGCCAGGGACAACACCATGCGGGCGATTGCTCTGCTCCACAAAGCCAAATCAATTGATATGCCTTTGATGCTGCTGTCAACGGATGCGGAAAAGGCGTTCGACAGAGTCAATTGGGCCTTCATGGTGGAGTCCCTGAGATACCTGGGCCTAGGCCCAAACTTTATGAACTGGGTATCGGCACTCTACTGCAACCCGACAGCACGGGTCAGGGTGAATGGCCTACTCTCAGAGGAGTTCCCCATAAAAAATGGAACGAGGCAGGGGTGCCCGCTCTCCCCACTCATTTTCATCCTTACCCTTGAACCCCTCCTCTGCCGTATCCGAGCAAATGTGGATGTGGGGGGAATACCGGTGGGAGGCGTGGTTCATAAAACCGCCGCTTACGCAGACGACCTGCTTTTTTTCGTCTCGAACCCATCGGTGTCCCTCCCTTCCATTGTGAGGGAGTTGGCAGAGTATGCCCGCGTATCCAATTTTAAGATAAATTTTTCTAAGCATGGCCAACACTTACAGCCACCCCACCGAGGATGCATCAGAGCTATACAAATCCTGTATACGGTGTCATGTCACTTCTCATGGGGGGAGTAAAGTAATGGCACAGGCTGCCATCTACCCTAGGGCAGGTTCTGAGCTCTCACAGTTAGGAGTTACACGTGTCCTCAGGATGTGGAGGAGCCATGCTGTAGTAGGGAACGGTACCCTTCCTCTTTTGGCCTCTCCAAAATGACCCTTTGCACCTCCTGTTGTAGCTTCAGTTTCTTTCTGTTTGCCATGACCTCTTCTCTGAACCACATACGAGTACAATAATAGAAAGTGCCCTAAAATAAACTTGGAGTTTAGGATCTAATTAATTAGACTGGATGGGGGCTGGAGGAACCAGAAGGGATCAAGGAAGGACCACTTTGTACTGTGTTATTGTCATTTACAATAACTTTTGACATGTCATCAGAACTTTGTGATTCCTTGAGGTGTATTCCCACACAGCAGATTTAATGCATACATTTCTGCAATTGAAAGTCAGTTCAATTTGTCGGAATGGGGTTGTTTTATGGAACATGCATATGGATTTCTGGAATCCCTGTTCAAATAGTCGCAGAAATTTGTGCAATGAGTTTGCCGCATGTACATATATTCTTAGAGGGACCTCTGTGATGCGCAAGTACCATCACCTCCCAAAGTGACTACTTTTCTAATGATCATGGACAGGACATAATAGAAGACAGAATGCTGCACAGTCCTTACCTGACGTATCCACAACAAGCTAAGCAGCTCAGACTTTTACTATGATGCTGCTTTG
Organism: Dendropsophus ebraccatus; assembly: GCF_027789765.1. Classification (NCBI taxonomy): domain Eukaryota; kingdom Metazoa; phylum Chordata; class Amphibia; order Anura; family Hylidae; genus Dendropsophus; species Dendropsophus ebraccatus. Next base: position 37,050,585 of record NC_091458.1, on the reverse strand, counting down.
CAAGAAATATTATAGACGCTTTTTCTGTTTCCGGAATTGCCTCTAGGAGTGATCTTGGTGCTTTACAGGACAAGAAGTAATAACATTCCTCTGGCCTCCCTGCCTTTCAGCAGATGGGAGACTATTTTATAGCAGCTTCATCCCGTCATCCCCCACAACTAACCAGATTCTGCAGAATTCTATAGTTTAAAGGGGAAGCGGATTAGGACAATCTCCTCTGGGGATCCCTAAAAATCTATTGTAGGCGAAAATCAAATCTGTAGGTGAGATTGAAAAGCAGGTGTTGCATTTCCCTGCAGCGCCACCTCAGGGAAAATGATTTATTACATTGTGTAATGAAATGAACAAGCTTTCTGTGTAAGGGTATTATGCACAATGAGCAATTCTCGCAGAATTCCGCATTGAACTTTCGCTAATGGATTTTGCGCAAAATTCTGCACATTTTTAGCGCTCGCGAAATTGTCATGGAATTCCACCCGAAAAATGAACTCTTATACAGTTCTATGGAATTCCACCAGCGCAATCCGCCCAAAGAATTGACATGTCGATTCTTCAAGCGAAATGCGGATCCACCGGAAAAATTCCACACGGAAATTCTGCTGTGTGCACAGACAGAGGGAAATCCCATTTTGCTCTATGGAAAGGAGCAATGTTGCATTTAAACGGACGGATTAAGGTATATATGTAAGGTATATATAGTATATAGGTATATAGGGCTCTTCTGATTGACCATCGTTGGAGATAGGGATCAGACATGATGGACCGCTTTGGTCTGGGAGAGATAAGTCGCAGCTAGAACAGTCTGCTGCATAATACTCTCCTCCCCTTATAGGTAACACTGGAATGCTAGACCTTGCCGAACACTGAAGTGGACACCGACTGGAGAGATACCCTGTTTCCCTGAAAATAAGACATCCTCCAAAAATAAGGCATAGTGGAGGATTTATAGGATAGCTTAAAATAAGGCATCCCCCTGAAAGTAAGGCACCCCCTAAACGTATGACCCCTGCCACCACCAGGGTTATGTCTGGTTATGCTGGTTTTTGATGACAACTACTGTACAGTATATAATAAATGTTCTTTTCTTGGGGGGGGGGGGGGACTTTTTTGTGAATTCTTCATGGAAAAATAAGACATCCCCTTAAAATAAGACATGGCGCATCTTTGGAGTAAAAATTAATATAAGACACTGTCTTTTTTCAGGGGAAACACGGTAACTGATGGCTACATGATTGTTTGGCTGTAGGTTATTGAAGGTGTAAGGCAAGCTTTGCCAGGTTGTTGGAACAAAGTTCCTCTTAGCTAATTGATAGTGCTCCCACCTAACACAAAATGACCAAAAACCTAATGTTCAAGGAGAAATTCCAGCACTACCCATCATAGGGTCGGGCGATTATGACCTGAATCAATATCATGGTTAATTGAACATTTAACCTCAGTTATGATTAATGAAATATTATGTAGACTGCACAGCTATTTGCATACCATGCCCTCTATTTACATGGTCCATATAGTACAATGCCCCCTTATGGCCCCCCCCACACAGTATAATATAGTGGTGCCTTGGATTATGAGCATAATTCGTTCCGGGACCGTGCTTATAATCCAAATCCACTCTTAAACCAAAGCAAATTTTCCCATAAAAAATCACTGAAATACAGACAATTGGTTCCACACCCCAAAAATAATGATTTTTTATTCTGAATAACATGTAAAACAATTAAACAAACATGTATAAACAGCTGAATATGTCATATTATAAGTTACTGTACAGTATAGCAATCAGCATGTGAAGTATAATGTATAGTAACTGCATAAACCTGAAAAACAGCAGCAGTTTGTAGATACAGGATGGAACTGCAGATCCCCATAATGCAGTAGCGTAGTACAACAGGATAGAATTACCTCCACAGTTCTGTCCCCTGATGGAAGCCCCAGCCTGATGTGGATCTGCTATGATTTGGAAGGTGAGGGAGACTTCTTGGGTCAGAGTACAGGGCTGTAGACCCCGCTATGCAGACCATGCTCCTCCCCCACTCCCCCTCCCACCCAGTACAGGGAGCTCTTACACCAAAGCAATGCTCTTAAACCAAGTCACAATTATGAAAAACTGTAAGCTCTTCTTGTAAAATGCTCTTAATCCAAGTTACTCTTAAACCAAGGTAGCACTGTACCTCTATAGTGCCCTCACACAAAGTATTATGACCCTATAGTGCCTCCTCAAATAGCATAATGCCGCTATACTGCCCCCACACACAGAAGTATAATATGCCGTATAATATGCCTGTACTGCTCACACACATAGTAGTATACACCCATGCATGCTCCACACAGTATAATGACCTATGTGTGAAAAAAGCAATACTCACCTTGTCCCATTCCCATGAAGCTCTCAAACAAATATCAAGTTTACATCGGTTATTATAACCAATTTTCTGTTTCTTTTCAGTGTCCACTGTATAGGGGAATCAGGTTTCACGTTCTCTTGGCAAAGATCAATTTAATGCATGTCTCTGTATAGTGGAAACGTCATCTGAATGTCAGCGACTGACATAAGTTGAAAATGGAAGAGGAAAGATTTTTGATTATAATGGTGATAGAAAAGGGAGCCATATGACAGCTAAGGTGGCTGAAAATAGTGCTGGACAGCTTCTTCCTATCAACGTTAATAAAGGCAGAAGGGGGGCCGCACAGGGGGTATATATATAACTGGGGGGCACACAGGGGGTATATATAACTGGGGGGTGCACAGGGGGATTATATAAAAGGGGGGTGCACAGGGGGGTATATATAAGTCAGGGAGCACACAGGGGGCTATATAGGGGCGCACGGGATATATATACTACTGGGGGGTGCACAGGGGGGTTTATATACTACTGGGGGATGCACGGGGGTATATATAACTGGGGGAGCACAGAGGGGGCTATATACTAATGGGGGCAGCACCTAGTGGTCTATAGTACTAGAAGCAGCACACAAGGGGTCTATATACTACTGGGGGCAGCACCTAGTGGTCTATATACTACTGGGGGCAGTGCACAGGGGGTCTATATACTACTGGGGGCAGCACACAGGGGTCTATACTACTGGGGGCAGCACACAGCTTTCTATACTACTGGGGGCAGCACACAGCTTTCTATACTACTGGGGGCAGCACACTGGTCTATACTAACATTGGGGCTGCACAGAGGTGCCTATATTATATAGGGACCTTACTACTATGTTGGGACGCAGAGCATACCTAATTATTAAGTGGGAGCACAGAGGGGTGTAACTACTAAATAGGGGCACAGAGGGGGGTAACTACTATATAGGGGTACATAGGGGCATAGCTACTAAATAGGAGTACAGGGGACCTTACTACTGTATGTGTTGGAGCCTAAAATGTTTCTCTGGCAGATTCTGGAGAGAAGATTCACAGCCTGGGGAAGACTTAAAGGTGGCCTAGGCTGGATGGAGTGAAAGAAAAGGTGAAAGACTCTGATCACAGAAGACGCCCCCTGTGAGTAAATACATGTAACTGTTATAGGGTCTGTAGTGATAGTGGTCATGGTGTGGCGGTATTATGTAATGGTATCATTGGTGATATCTTTACAAGGTTATAAGGTAACTACCATATGTATTGGGGCTCTTAATACAGTGTGGGGGCATTTTCAGGGCATTATACTGTGTGTGGAGCTCCGATTCTGATAACGCTGGATTGGGGGGGGGGGGGGCACTCTTGAGGGCTGTGCACTGGGCCCACCAATGTATTAAAACGGCCCTGCATATACACGCAATGATAAGTATATAAATCACTGTTTAAATACATGCAGTGTGTCCGCATGGCCTCCCAGGTGCCCTAAGCATCAATATGCATAACCTGTTTCTGCTATAAGCCCTGAATCAAACACATGCTTACCCATGGTGGCTATGGTGTCACTAACCCCGAATCACGTTTCACGTTCTTTCGCTTTCTCAAGGGGCGAAAGAACCCGAACGAGAAAGCGAAAGAATGTGAAACGTGCTTCAGGGTTAGTGACACCATAGCCACCATGGGTAAGCATGTGTTTGATTCAGGGCTTATAGCAGAAACAGGTTATGCATATTGATGCTTAGTGCACCTGGGAGGCCATGCAGACACACTGCATGTATATAAACAGTGATTTATATGCTTACCATTACGTGTATATGACAATATGAGATGTTAAATACTGTGGCTTTTAGATGTTATTCTTTACTGGATCCTTTTTGCACTATACTTTATGTTGTAGATTTTATAATCACAGGGAGATGTAGGCTGGAGGGGCTGGTAAGAGATGGTGACATCACTCAGGGGGGCGTGGCTAGAGCTCAGAGACAAGATCCAGCCAAGCCTCCTGTGATGTCAAAGGATGACGCATTGTCTACGGAGAGAGGGAGGAGTCATAAATAGAGATGAGCGAACCGAGTTCGGGTCAGAGTCAATCTGAACCTGAGCGTTCAGCATTTGATTAGCTGGGGCTGCTAAACTTGGATAAAGCTCTAAGGTTGTCTGGAAGACATGGATACAGCCAATGACTATATCCATGTTTTCCACATAGCCTTAGGGCTTTATCTAACTTCAGCAGCCACCGCTTATCAAATGCCGAAAGTTTGGGTTCGGATGGACTCGAGCATGCTCCAGGTTCACTCATCTCTAGTGGTAACCCCTTGTGATAATATGTTTAGCCGCCGATTTTAGCTGCAGATTTATATTGCTAGTAGCTAAAACGGTGTACCGACTCTTCAGGTGGTGATTGGCAGCACAATCCCCATACAGTTCTACTGCCCCAACTTAGCCCCTTTAGTAGAATCTTGTCAGTTTGGGTTTTGCTGCTGTACATTTTTTTCTATTTTTAAGTTTAAACAACTAATAAATAATTGAAACATCAACCATGTCATTCTTTGGCTATTCCAGCCATTACAGAGAGGAAATTTTGCATCATATAGTGAGAATAGAATAGTTGTAAACTTCTTGGGTCAGTAGCTTTGCCAAAAGGGTTTTAGTGCCAGAAGCCAAAGCACAATAAGGACATTCAGCATTTGCCTGCCCTCACATACACTCGACCATTCTTTCCAGTGTCCCCTCCTGACTAAATTGCCCAGAGAACATAAGCAGACCAGAATGCTGACCAATCTGCAGTGTGCTGTAGTGCAAGCCAAAAAGACCAGATTTTGTATAGGAGAACGCATGTATTCACCTATTGAACCTAATAAGTTAAAGTGTCACTGTAGTTATAACTTTAAAAAATCTAAATCAACAGTAGATGTGATATAAAGCAAGTCTGCAATTTACATTCATTATTTTTTTTGTCATTATCATGCTGTAAAATAAAGCTGAACTTACCAGAAATTCTGACTTGTGTTGGTTGAAAAAAGCGGACTAAACATAGGAATTACGGCCAGTACAGAGAGTCACGGCTCAGTGTGTCCATCAATCACATGACTGCCTTCTCTCTGTGAGCGCTCAGATGGCCTGGGATACACAGGACTTCCTGTTTTCTGACTGTTTCCTGTTTTGTTTTGTTTTTTGAGTCAGAAAACAGGAAGTGCAGTGTTTTCCATGATAACTAAAAAATAAATAATGAATGTATATTGCAAACTTGCTTTATATCGCATCTACTGTAGATTTAGATTGTGAAAGTTATAATGACAGGTACACTTTAGGGATAGTTTAAAAAAAACTAACAAAGAAAAAACTGTAATTGTCACTATAGCCCTATACAACATAATTTATAACTCCAAGCAAGTATACCTGAGAAGTAAGCATTCTGAGGAAGTCAAAATAATGTGGAGGAGTTAGTGTGGTGAAGAGGTACAACCAGACAGGTTCTAGTTTATGACAAAGCCAGACTGAATTAATTGAAGACCTTACCTTCAAATGAAACAAGAGGAATAAGTAGTACTAACAGGGCTGGCTTCAGGTTTTTATGGGCTGCGGGTGACAGCCTTAGTGGGCCCCTCATCCACACAATCACTTGAGACACCACTAACATACACAAACACATGTGATTGACACAGACACTGACTGACACTAAAAGACTGACATTGACACACTCAGACAATGACTGACTGACACTGACTGCCACTGACACACTCAGACACTGACACGCAGCACTTACAGCTCAGTGTTCTCCCTCTTCCTCTCAGTTGGGCTGAGACTGTTAGGTTAAGGATCTTTGGGTCATGTGATCAGCTCCTTCACCCTTTTCTCTCTGTGCAGGCCCTGCTCTGTCTCCTGGGCCAATCACCTTGCACTACAGTGATCGGCTGAACATTAGAACACTGGCCCGTCTCCCTCTCTGGGCCCCTAGAGGCGATGTGGGCCTGGCACTTGCTTGGGGAAGCCCTGTGCTGTCGCCTGAGTACTATACACAGTTCTTTTCCGTTTTGTTAGAGTGTAATGTACCCTATTAAAAAAACAATGTTCTGACAAAAAATCTTGCGTAAGTTCCAGGATGTCACTAGACCATTTGAGAATTTTTGTAGAACCGGCTTGTATAAGGGTTTTAGGTAAGAGTGAGGTGCCTGGTAGTTCCTCCATTTAGCCATTTGAAGGGTTAGATCCCCAAATGGAGCCCTAGAGGCAGGTTTATGGTGGGAGATACCAAAATAGTGCCAAATGTGGAGGGGGTACTGTATTTCAGGGCTGTGGAGTCGGAGTCGTGGAGTCGGAGTTGGAGCTAGTTTTGGCTGGAGTCGGAGTTGGAGCTAGCTTTGGCTGCAGTCGGAGTTGGAAAAAAATGTACCGACTCCGACTCCAGCTTTAAAAAATGTAGAATTGAATTTTGATTATAAATTTTACAAGTTTTGCTCATGAATATATATTATGAGCAACATTCTAATAGGACACTGGCCCTATTACATAAGGGGGGTCAGGGAATATATCAGTAATAGGACACTGGCCCTATTACATAAGGAGGGTCATGGAAAAGTTGTCGGTCACTATTTGGCAGTTTGTTTCTGAGCTGGAAGAGTCCATTGTGTGGGGGGAGATCTGTGCTGTTCTCTTCCTGGATGCCGGATGACTATATGAGCAGCAGTGTAATATGAAGATATCCTGTGTAATATAGAGGAGGAGGAGGAGAAGAAGACATAAGTAGTGTAGCAGTAACCTCTGTCCTCAGTGTGGTGTTTTCTCTCTGGGAGAATATTGTGTGTTTTTCTTCAGTGTTCAATGGCTGCAGCTGTGTGTATGTTTGTGCGTGCTATGGCTGCAGTAGGCTGTGTGTGTGCTATGACTGCAGCAGGCTGTGTGTGTGTGTGCTATGGCTGCAGCAAGCTGTGTGTGTGTGCACACTATGGCCGCAGCAGGCTGTGTGTGTGTGTGTGTGGGGGGGGTGCACTATGGGTGCAGCAAGCTGTGTGTGTGGGTGCGCTATGGCTGCAGCAGGCTGTGTGTGGTGTGCACTATGGCTGCAGCAAGCTGTGTGTGTGTGTGTGTGTGTGTGCTATGGCTGCAGCAAGCTGTGTGTGGTGTGCACTATGGCTGCAGCAAGCTGTGTGTGTGTGTGCTATGGCTGCAGCAGGCTGTGTGTGTGTATGCTATGGCTGCAGCAGGCTGTGTGTGTGTGCGTGCTATTGCGTGTCCCCAAAGTGACCTTCTATATCACTGTGGGACCTCTAGATCACTATGTGTGACCCCCTGTATATCACTATGTGTGGCCGCTTGTATATCACTATGGCTGACCACTATATCACAGGTATCTGGCATTGTTAGCAGTGTTTCTGTGTGTATGGTGATTAGTCAGAAACATAGAAGATTGTCAGCAGGAAAAGACCACCTGCTCCATCTAGTCTAGTTCTGAGTTGTTTAGGACATGGAGGCTGGAGACTGGCTGCATCCACTGCACACACAAGAGAAGCTGCTTTATATGTTTCCTTATTCCCTCATAATTTGCCCCAGGATCATGTAGGACATTAGGGAGAAGCTGCTGAGCCAGTATGATAAATAACTCCCCCGGTATATGACTGGCCATTTATGAAGGAGCAGGAGTCGGAGTCGGGAGTTGGAGTCGGTCCTGAGAAAATTCAGGAGTCGGAGCTGCGGCTTACTACCTCCACAGCCATGCTGTATTTGTTACGAATTTGTTAAAAAAAAAACATTATTATGTATAATTATTATTCTCTGTGAGCAAATGTATTAGAAACTTAAATGGGCACTGACAGCTGTAGCGAAATGTCACAAGTTTTGACCAGTTGAGTGTGTCCCGTCTTAACCAATTGCTAGCTGAGAGAAATATGTACTAAGCGCATTCTCTCCTAGCTCGGAGCCAAGTGATCGAGACGGACTTCCAATGTAAGTCGATGGTCGCATGCACAGGAAGCAGGGGAAGAAGTGTGTGTTACTGATCACAATTCTCACTACTGTTTTGAGGGGTAAATACACTGGTAAAGCAGAGCTGTGTGTACACGTCCTATGCCCTCAGTCGCATTCATTACTATCACATAGCTGTACAATGCAGTCGGCTGTATATGCGGCTGGAGACAAAGCTGGACATAAAGCTAACTCGCACTGTGTGTGGCCATCTTATAATAATACTTAGTCTTGAGAACATCTTATTTTCTTATATTGTGCCAGTTGTACATAATGTTTCTCTTGGAAAAGAAATGTTTCCCCTTATACGAGTACATCCCGACTCCCTGCTGGAAATACATTGGTCCAAGATAATATTCATGTAAAATGACCTACAATAGATACACTGATACTCTTTCAGTGAATGCAACTCTCAGACAGCCCCAGCAAAACCTCTAAGACAAACTAGAAGAAACCCACCATAATACACAAGCCATGCTATCTTAGATACCTCGGCCAAATAGTTCGGTGTGTCCTTGTTTCTGCTCAAACATCACATTGAAATATTTTCTGAAGATTCCAATTTTTATCATCAATATTTTCTAAACAGAACATTTGAATTGTAAATATGCACAGACAATAAAGTGTGATGAGCCGAGGTCTACAACCTGCCGCAGGCTGTCAGTACGTGGGGAGACGGGGTTCTGGAACAGCTGGAGAGCGACATGTTGGAAACCACTGACATTGAGGAATATTATTATACATTAAATTACACTGATGGCTATTATTGCTGTACAACATATTGGGAGCTCTGGACCATCGCAGTTCATGCTTGATGCCTATTACAATAGGGACTGAAAGGGGAAATTTATTAAGCCTTGTGCTGAGGAACATTGGGACAGCTTTCATTTTTCAGAGGCCTTTTAACAAATAAAAGCTGGAATCTCAAATTTTAACATAGGAAACCGCCCCACTGAGTGTCTACTTTTCAGGTTAGGTGGGTAGAAGTCCATATCTCCAAATTTCTCCACACTGGGGTGATAGTTTTTTGCTATGGGGATACATGAATATTAGCTACGCCCCTGCCTATAGCAGAGCCAACCAGCAAGACTGAACATATAACACAGCCAACCTGCAAAATAGCACCTTTAAAAAGATCCGGTCAGAAACATTTTACCCATAGGAGACCCTAAAAGACCCACCTTGCAACGAATATCTAAAAAATACAGCGGTCCTGCAACTTTACACCTATAACACCTATGATGGCAATCATGCAGGTGTACCCCCATGTCAATTTTTTTTTTTTAAGTAACACATGTCTTGACACAGGAGGCTGCATCAGGATTTAATGACTATTATGGGGAGGGCAAAAACAAAAGAACCCTATGGCCCACTTAGACCTGGAGCCATGTATCTCTATCTTAAAAAAAAAAAAGATAAGAAAAAAAACATGAATGTATCCTAAAGGCTATGGATAAACACAGCGCTGCACAATAAAAGCACACTATACAGAAGTGGCAGCAGCCCTGACGTGGTATAAACAATTTTGGGCTGGGCTTGAGGAGCAGGGGCATAACTAGACATGGCCCCCTTCCCCCAACTGACCACTTAGCCGTCAAGTGTAGGCATAACTGCAAGCAATGGTCAAGGGCGCTTGCAATTAAAGACACATTTGCAGAACCCTGGAGGCCTGCTCAGCCACTTGGTGCAGTGACAGGCAATGGGGACTCCTGATGCAGCGGGCCCAATAGCAGTTGCTATGGCAGCAACAGTGGTAGTTACGCCCCTGTTGAGGAGTACACATACTAAAGGTTGGGAAATTACAGTACTTTATATGCAATATTCAAGATGAAGCCAGTGATAGAAAAAGGTTTCTGCTACTAATACCCCTTCCTCTATATCTGATACATTTCTAATATTAGAGATTGTGACTTTAAGTTTCCTTTCTTGCCATTCTGCATCAGGATTCTCATCTACATGCTATAGCTTGCATTTCTAATCTACGAGTTTACTCATCATCATGTATATGTCTTGACAAGACAACACATTGGAAAGCATTTACTTTATCCACAGTAAGGATCACAATCCAATGTACATGTCCGTACCCCTACCTTATACTACAATTGTATAACAGGCAAGTTAAAGTTAGCTGGAAATAGCAGCCCTCTGTAATAGATGTGGGCAATGTCAGGATGGGATGTGTTAACTGGCATCCAACCCACTGGGTGGTACACTGTGGGCTCTCCTTGTGCAGCTATACAAATAAACACAATAAAAATAACTAAAATCACCAGAATAACACCACATTTTTACTGTTGCTTTCTCGTATAATACCGGTTAATTACATAGAATATAATCTTGCAACCCAGACAGGTACAAACCTGAGGTGCCTGGTGGAATGGGGGGTGTCATTATAGAGAATGGAATGAAGTGACGTTGGTGCCAATCTCTCTTATGTCATACCAATTTCCACTCTGCAAGTTTGAACACTGGAACCTATAAAGTTTTCAGACTTACTAACATGAAAAATATGTTTAATGGGATTTTTGGGAAGTACCTGATGTAACAGGCAGTGGAAACCAATGTACCCGCAGAGCACGGCGGAGCAGACATTACAGCATTATAATCCTCCTAATAATGGGATACGGGAAGAAACACGGACCAAAGAAAATTATTAGTCTTTGATTTGAGTGAATTAATGGGAGTTTTCATAGATTCCCCCATCTCCAAAATGAAAGGATGTTGATACTTGTCTATGGGATAAAAGGCAGGCTTGAGCCTATTGTTCTCCTGACTCCTTGCTGTGTGGGGGCATCTTGAGCTGGGTATAGTATATAAGTACAACTCGCCAAAGTAATGGAGCCTCTAGCAAAGGGGTAGGGAACCTTGGCTCTTCAGCTGTCGCAAAACTACAACTCCCATGATGCCTGGACAGCCAAAGCTTTGGCTGTCCAGGCATGATGGGAGTTGTAGTTTTGCAACAGCTGGAAAGCCAAGGTTCCCTACCCCTGCTCCAGAACCACAACAGGATTGAGCTGACTATTCAGGGAAAAGAGTACAGAAGGGAAGTATGTGATCCCTACAGGTAAATCGTGTCCGATGATGGTGTCCCCACTTATATATGTCAAAGAGAGAAAAATACTTACAAAAAAAAAAAAAGTGGTGGACAAAACACTAGATTATGCAGTGTAATGCAGAATTTTATTTGGTATATACATACATACATACAGACGCACACCAGCCGCCTGTACCACCACGTGAATCATCCTCCACATCTAAATGGGGGACTTATTCTTCCGCCGGGGCCACACGCCGCATCCTCATCATGGAATAGCGCATAGTCCACCTACATCTCAGGGATGACCATTCTCTGCATGTTTGGCTTTATCTTGCTACCCTAACAACGACATCTACTAACGGTGACCTACGGCATCATCTCTAACAAACCACTAATAACAGCATCTGTCATTATACTCTTGAATTTCTGTGCTATGACGACTACATCATCTTGACGGGGTTGAGAGACTAACTATATGGCTGAATAATCCACATACTAGAACATCCCTGATGAACCCAGCTACTGTTATCAGCTACAAGGGGGAAAGGCGTCGGATGACTCGTGGATATTATTGCCGTTAGAATCTTCGATCTCTACCATAACCCATGCTTGTCTTGAACATTGATAGCACAGCCTTGTATGAACAAATAATATACAGACAGTAGACCGTTATCAAACGACTTGAGGTGACAACCTTATCACTTCAAGACAGACTGCCTATCCAGCACTAGGGACAACACCCGCCAAGGCACTGAGTTGGCTCAGCCCCAGCGGGACCCTAGAGAAAGGCAGGGTTTAATAGCCGTCACGACTGTGGACACACATCTGCGGGGTTCGGGGGGGCCCTTTAGGGTCTGGTCCTGTGACAATGGGGTTTCAGGGCCATTCCGTGGCCCCCCTTCTCTGCTTGCGCACGTTTTGTGGGGATTGTGGTCGCTGACCGGCACAGTGATGTTTTTTGGTTAGGGACTCATGTGTATTACACGCCCCACTAATTGTTTAGCAAATGTCCGATGTCCGTGCAGCCTTTGCCTAAACAGTTTTTACACTACCTATCCATGTTTCCGGTCTCCTCCTGCCCTCTGCATGCTTCCTCCCCGGTCCCGCGCAGTAAAGCTTCAGAGTGGCCTGTCAGATCTGTCACAGCTGACAGGCTGCTCTGAAGCTGCAGCGTGCGGGACCGGGGAGGAAGCATGCTGAGCACAGGAGGAGACCAGGAGCATGGATAGGTAGTGTAAAAACTGTTTAGGCAAAGGCTGCACGGACATCGCTAATGATGTCGGTGCAGCCTTTGCTAAACAATTAGTGGGGCGTGTAATTTTGCTGAATGGGCTGTGCATCGCTATTACACGTAGCAATGTGCGGTCGGTGGTCGATGATTTTAGGTCCGGGCGTAAAGAAATGATCAGCCAATGATCGATTCATTGGCTGATCGTTGTCTCTATTACACGGATTTATGATGGGCCGAATTTGGCCAATTATGATCGGGCTAATTTGGCCAATTATTGCTCCGTGTAGTAGGGACCTAAGGTGTAAAAATCGATCAAGCTCCCTCCCTCTTTCACCCTACATAATCTATCATGAAGAGTCTGTAAACTCCTGTACACATAAGATAGTTGGCTGGTACCACCAAAATTGTCCAGCATTGGGGACTTTGTTCTTCCCAAGCACTTTAGTGAAAGGCTGACTGACCCAGCTGATTTCTGCAGGACCATGCAACTTTTTCTCATGTATACGTGCCTCCCAATTCTCCTATAACAGATGATACCAGGTAAGGAAGAATCTGGAATGCCGGATCTTTGACTGTTATTTTTTCCAGGACATAAGCTGCCACTGGAGCTATCTGGCAGCGGCTTATTTCCTCTCTCTATATTCATGCAGGTGAACGTTCAGCTAATCTAAATAATCATGTGTATGGAGAGAGATACTGGGTGCACCTTTACATGTATGGACAGAAAGTTCAAACAACCGGCACTCCGTTAACTTCTGCGGCGCGGTGCCCGTGGCAATAAAGTCACAGAATAATGGAATGAATCCCGGCACTCGCTAGTGTAAATAGCTTCAATGGATGTTTATTACATCAACGCTGCACGCGTATCGACCATACTGGTCTTTATCAACAGCATGCTGTTGATAAAGACCAGTATGGTCGATACGCGTGCAGCGTTGATGTAATAAACATCCATTGAAGCAATTTACACTAGCGAGTGCCGGGATTCATTCCATTATTCTGTTCCTTTACATGTATGTGCACCTTTAATCTAAGGGACCCTCCTCACATTGCTGCTTACCCGTCCTATGGAGCGATGGATTGTAGTCAAAGATGGATCCGTGTCCAATAGAACAAAGAACAACCATAGATCTGAATGGTAAAGGTTGGCGTGTGATGATCAGGAAGTACGACACTGAAAGCAGACATAAAAATTCACATAAGACTCAGGCATGGTGTAAAAAGATGAGAATATTTTAAATAGGTTACATCATCGGGCCACACCAGCCGCCATAGACACCACTGCCAAGCAAAGAGTTCAAAGAGCCGTCAGCGAGTTTAGGGGAGTGGCGCTGTTCCCTGGAAAGGTGAGGTGAGTAGTGTATGTTATGTCTGCACTACTGCTGGGAGACGACTCAGCACATCATACAGTAATATCATCATCCCGTTCTGCTGTGTTCCCATTCACATTTGAGCTGCTGACACTATAAGTGCTAGGTGGAAACCCATCAGAAGCCAGTAAGAAATAAGCGAGTATTTTGGCATTTTTATTGTCCCTTAATAAAGGTGCCCATAGACCTGCAATAGCTTGTGGCCAAATGTAAAAGGCTTTCTCTCTTTTCTCCCCATACACATGAATGTTAATCACAGTCAAACTTTTATGTGTTGTCAATGGAGAATAAAGGGGTAAGCTGCTACCAGACAATTCTGACGGCAGCTTATCCTTCTGAGAACATTCCTGATCCCTCTCTTCCCTAACATCTGTTGGGTGCCACTCGGGAGGCTCCCATACCCTTTAGACAGATGGCTTGTACAGCAACGTTTGCAGGTTCTGCTGACTTTGGACCTTAAAGGGGAACTCCGGATAGGGAAAATTATTTTGTATAAAAAATACATTTAAAGTTATGTTGATGTCTCTATATAATATATTACCGTGTCTGCGCAGCTCTGCCACATTGGTAGATGATTGACATTCAGGAAATGAAAAAAATTCTCCCCCTTGCAATCCACTGTGTCTCCTGCTCCTTCTGCTCTCCCCCCCCCCGAGACAAACATCATGTGACCCCCGTCTCACAGTCAGTTTGTTTGCACAGACTGAGGATGCAGATGTGGCAGGGGGGCGTGAAAGGGGCAGGGCATTGGGTGGGGGCGGGCGGGGTTATGGGGGTGAGGGAAACAGGACATTCTGAGTGGTAACTGCAAAGACTACTGGGAAATGTAGTCTGATAGCAGAGCAGCAGAAGAGGCACAGCAAGAGAGATGGATCAGGCAGAAAACTGCATCAGAGAAATGGGACTACTGTGAAACCACATAAAGAGTGTCGAGGGGTAACATAGGAAAGTACCTTGCATTGTTTAGAAGATTTTATTTTTATTTTTTCTTTAACAAGGCTGCCTGGAGTTCCCCTTTAAGGAGTTATATAAATAGTATTTAACAGACCCTAGTGACTTGTACTGAGGTTTGTCAAAGTTTTATTGATGTTCCCATAGTTGTGAAGAGAACTGGGCAGCAGGCTGTGCTTCTTTTTAGATCAAACCAATGATATATACTGAGTGCATAACACTAACAAAAAGGTTACAATGTAATTAAAAGAAAACATGCACATGTTCTGCATGAACGGAGTATGAGAACTGAGAGTCATTTACTCCGGTGATTTTAGCTAACCTGTTTGGCATGTGACAGTCTGTGCTATGTGGCTTTAAAAGGGGGTTGTCTGGGGACAGCAACATTTTTTTTATACAGCTGGGTGCACAATAGATGTCATACTCACCTACACCAGTCTCACATACCGTTTTACTGTCTCCCAGTTCCCATTGTCACTACTTCTTCCTACTTCTGAGATCAGCTATCATTGTAGGAACTGCCCAATTAGTCACTGACTAAAGTACTGAATGGAGAGTACCTGCTGAGACCGCTTATTTCAGAACCATGAAGAATTGATGACAGCAGATCAGCAGCTGCAGGGGATCAGGGTAGACAAGTATTTTTTTAAATTATATTTCATGTGTCCTGCGTCATATGTAAAAAGTATAAAGGTCCTTAGAAACCCCCTGTAATAATTCTATAAATCAAAGCGGTACTGTTAAGCTGCTGGGAGCGGATGTCTATTCCTTACCCACGTTCAGTGAGTATCGGAAAAAACTGCTACATCACAAATGCGTTCAATAGAAATTCACTTGAACTGTGGGATATGTGTAACTTCAAACACTTCATCTGATCAGAACCTTATGTGATCTGACTCTTTCAAACAACAATACAACCAACGTGAATGGATAGTTTAGGATTTGCTTAGCTTGAAGGTCTCACCATGAGACCCAAGTCACACAACATTCTTGTGCCAGATATTAAACGGTACCATGAACTGACTGGCTCCAATCACCCATGCATATGTTTGTTCTTTACCATCAAAACATTCCCTTAGGGGTCAGTTGGTACAGAGGGTTGGGGCCTAGCTAGGAAGGCAGACATCTATGAAAGAAAAACAGGAGAGAATATGGATGAAAGGAAGGGGTAGGGTGGATTGGAGAACTTACTGATCCTATAAAAACTCATAAGGCATCAGCTAATCTGCCCTGAACAGGAGTAGAGATCAACAGTCACATAAGCTCATGTTCCCATAGCATATTTTACTGCAAATTACGATACATAATTTACTTTGGAATACACATGAAAACGGCGAGTAATATGCAGATTCTTTGTTTCAGGAGGAATACATGTCATAGTTCGCACAGTTAACTACAGCAGACATGGACTACATTTATTTATTTTAAAGGGGTTATCCGGCGATAGAAAAAATGGCCGCTTTCTTTCAGAGACAGCATGACTCTTGGCTCCAGTTCAGGTGCGGATTGCAAATAAGCTTCATTCACTACAATGGAAATGAGTTGCAAAACCTGCACCCAAACTGGAGACAAGAGTGATGCTGTCCCTGGAAGAAAGTGGCCATGTTTTTCCCCCTTTAATCTTTCCTCATAACTAGAGATGAGCCGAAGCGCTTATCAAGCGATGCAAATCGCTTCATTTGATCGTCGCTCTGCTGATCACGCCACCGGGCTTCCAGCACTGCTCCGCTCCCTGCCACTCCTTCCAGGATGTGGGGAAAAGCTGGATTCAATCCTGGGAAACTTCTCCTAGTTTCCTAGGATTGGATCAAGCTTTTCCCTGGCACTGAGAGTGGTGCGGCAAGGAGCGGAGCAGTGTGGGGATTGATAAGCGGAGCGCTGATCAAATGAAGTTCATCTCAACTTATAACCATTACCCCCCTGCCTACCAAAGTTTTGTTACTCTTAGGACTTATTTACACCTTTATGTGGATCAAATCTAAGCAAACTAGTTAATTTTTTTTTTTTTTTAATAGTTCGGTTTTTGTGGATGCAGATGCAGTACGGATACAATTACAGACCAAACAGTAAAAATATCAGACCTTTACGCGGACCTGAAAAAACACTGAATGTGTGAATAAAGCCTTAGATCATTTATGAGCCAGTGTCTTCATCTAAACTGCATATTCAAGATGATATTGAAGACCGCTAAGCCGTCAAGTGTAGTAGTAATTGCTTAACTGCAATGTTAAAGGGACGCTTGCAATTAAAGGGACATTTACAGGACCCAGGAGGTCAGCTCAGCCACCGGTACTGCAAATGATGACGGCTCAGGGGGCCCAGTGCATTGCAGGTTGGACTGGTCCACCAAAGGAACCTCCAATAGGCCCAGGTTTTGACACAATAATCCATTAACTTGCTACTAGGGTGTATTTCTTAAAGGAGAAGTCTGGCAAATTTTTTTATTAAAGTAATGTATTGCTCCCCAAAAGTTATACAAATCACCAATATACATTAATTACGGGAAATGTTTATAAAGTGCTTTTTTTCCCTGCACTTACTACTGCATCAAGGCTTCACTTCCTGGATAACATGGTGATGTCACTTCCTGGATAACATGGTGATGTCACTTCCTGGATAACATGGTGATGTCACTTCCTGGATAACATGGTGATGTCACGACCTGACTCCCAGAGCTGTGCGGGCTGTGGCACTGGAGGGACACTGAGCATCCCCCTGCCATCATCCTCTCCAGCAGCCACAGCTCGCACAGCTCTGGGAGTCGGGGCGTGACATCACCATGTTATCCAGGAAGTGACATCACCATGTTATCTAGGAAGTGAAGCCTTGATGTAGTAGTAAGTGCAGGGAAAAAAAGCACTTTATGTGCATTTCCCATAATAAGTGTATATTGGTGATTTGTAAAACTTTTGGAGGGCAATACAATACTTTAATAAAAAGGTTCTGTCAGCGAAAAATAAAAAGAAATGATGGGCAGCAGGGGGTGATGTACCACAATGAACAAGTGCTGCCCCCCGGCTGGCCCAGTGCTGGTCTCCTCTAGCTCCTGCTTCCTGCAGTGTCACAGCATTACAGGAACTGACTGCTCAGCCAATCAGTGGCTGCAGCCATCTCAGTAACTGATCGGCTCAACAGGTGGATGCGGAACCCACTAGTGTTGATATGGAACCCAACCAGTGATATTTACTATGAACACACTGTTCCCAGATGAAACTACATTCACAAGACAGGGGAAACCAGTTGGAACTGCGGCCCTGTGTGTGTTCAATTGATTCTTCTGTAAACAAAGGAGACAGGGGAACTCATGTTGCATTTTATCTATGATCCGCACTGGTGAGATGTGTTTTTCTGATTTGTTGTTTCATCCCTTGCAATAAAAACCTTTGATTTATCCCTAGGACATGTCAAAAGTTTTCATTAGTGACAGCGGCCAACTGGGTACAAACTGGATTCTCAGAGAATGATTGACAGCCGGCTCATACACTGGATTTTAGTGTGAGCAGGCTGTCAATCATTGTAAAAGAGGCGGGGAAAGCTTGAAAACAGAGTGGTGGCCGGAGAGCAGGGAGGGCACAAACCCTCCGCTATCACTGCCAGCCTGAAAAAAAGACAGGATCACAAAGAGAAGCCAAAGGAAGCTACAGGATACCTACTCAGTAAGTACCTGGAAACTGTCAGCACTGATATAAGCACGATGTCAGATATGCCCATGCTGTCAGTTTCCCTTTATACTCTGCATAGATGTTGCAGGATGAAGTCACTGCAGTCTGGACCAGATGATGATGAAAAGGAAAGTCTATAGAAAAGATGTCACCCCGAGTCACTGACATCATTGTGTATTCTGCCTGTGGCTCAAATGCTGTAGACGATTGACAGTTCTGCATTGATGATGAACTTCCAGCATAACCTTACCACTGCTTAAAGGGATACTCCAGCAATTTGTTTTACTTCAAATTAACTGGTGACAGAAAGTGCCAGAGATTTTTTTTAATTTACTTCTGTTTTAAAATCAGCTGCTGTATGTCCTGCAGGAAGTGATGTATTCTTTCTAGTCTGGACAGCAGCACTTTCTATGGGAATTTACTACTGGATAGTTCCTGTCACAGACAGAGGTGGCAGTAGAGAGCACTGTATCATACCGGGGAGACTACACCACATTATGCAGGACATACATCAGCTGATAAGTACTGGAAGACTGAAGATTTTTTAAATAGAAGCAAATTACAAATCTCTGGCACTTTCTGACACCAGTTGTTTTTTTTTTTTGTTTTTTTTGCTGGAGTACCGTTTTTAGTGCTTTACCCTTAACTAGCAATTGGTAAAATTGATTATTTTAGTCTATATAATTTTTGTGACATCTAACATGAATCCATCTTGCCAAGTAGAAAACCTGTTGTTAAACACAGACCCATGTTTTTCCTGTTACCTGTATAAAGCTCCATCAGTGACCCCAGACCCCCCAGTATACAGCTTAGATGATAGCACTGCCCTAGCACAGCCCTGCTCCCTCCAGTCCCGGCCAGTAATACTTGTATGAGTCACCTCTCTCTACCCTGAGGACCCGGATGTAAGAGACGTCACACAACCAGCAGGCCTTGACCATGACTGTAATAGTATAGAGAGTGTATACGGCAGTAGTATAGTATTTACCCCCCGCCCCCTTACAGACAGCCCCGTGAGGGAGAGGGGGGCCTGGAGCTGCCTCAGTGTAACGCGGGGCCGGCTGCTCGGGCTGTGAGAGGGAGGGAGGGGAGGAGCGGCTGATGTAATATTGACAAGGAGTGGCGAGAGCCGGCAACATCAAGCAGCGTGCTGCCGCCCCCGACACACCGAGCACTTCACTGCCGACCTTGTGTGAGGGAGACCGCTGCCGACACCGTGCCCGGGAGAGAGAGACCGCTACCGACACCGTGCCCGACTACGGTGAGTGCTGCCTTATATACCCCTATAGGAAGTGCCCCTCAGTATTTATACAATGTATCACTACAGCCTATAGATACTTCTCCCTACAGCCTGGACACGGTGTATCCGTCCACAGACCTCTCAGGTGATACATTATATCCGTCCATAAAACGCACAGGTGACCCGTTGTATCCGTCCATAAAACGCACAGGTGACACGTTGTATCCGTCCATAAAACGCACAGGTGACACGTTGTATCCGTCCATAGAAGGCTCAGGTGATACGTTGTATCCGTCCATAGAAGGCTCAGGTGATACGTTGTATCCGTCCATGGCGTCACGTGTCACCCAGCAGCTTCTTCTATTTCTTTCCCCTATGTTTTATAAATATTGACCCTCGTGTAATGATCCCGGATCCAGCTGTCACTTAGTGCCTGTCCCGCCGGCTCCGGAGCACATGGCTGCAGCTGCAGCTCCCCCCTCCATGATGTTACAATGGGGCACATGGCTGCCATGGAGCTCTGTACTTACTGATACCATATACGTGTATATGTGTATAGTAGGATATTATTGGGCTATGTTCCCCATACATAGGAGCAGTATAGGATCTAGATTCCTGATGGGTGAAATATTGGCGCTTAATCCGGTTTCTTCCCGCACATTACAGCATGATGCAATATTTATAGATGGTGTCTCCTCCTCCTCCTCTTCCTCCTCTTCTCCCCCTTCTTCTGGCTATCCTCAGTGTGACAGGCTGCTCTGCTTGTATTTCCAGCCTCCTGTCATTGTGTATACTGCTATATACTGTTCATATGGTGATACATCTATATACATCTAGTCTCAGGAGTGCTCGGTTGCCGGGAGGAGAGTACCGGCCACTTCCTGTCATCAATGGTAACACCCCCCCCCCCCCCCCATGTCAGAACCTCCTCTCCCCATTCCCGTGTATGGAGTGTGATGGCTGGGAGCACACATACTCCACATTGCTCCATGTGAGAGGAAACTAGAGGGAAGACATTTCCAGTACAGGAGATGGTAGAAACTAAGGGTCCATTTACACAGAAAGATTAGCTGCCAAAGATTTGAAGCCAAAGCCAGGAATGGATTTGAAAAGAGGAAAAATCTCAGGCTTTCTTTTATGACCTGATCTCTGTTGATAGTCTCTTCCTGGCTTTGGCTTCAAATCTTTGGCAGATAATCTTTCTGTGTAAATGCACCCTATGAGGCAAAGCATCTGCTGAGGAGATCTGCTGTTCTGCTGGATTTCCTACTTCCATATAGTGCTGCTTATGTCCTTAAAAGAGTCATGTATTCCTATTAAGGGTAGCTTCACACGTACTGTATCGCTGCTGTTTTTACGCAAGAAAATCGCAGATCCGCCCCTGTGATTTTAGATGCAGAAAAATCGCATGGATTGACCTGCGTATTATGTGCGTAATATACATATACATAATTCGCAGGTCAATTCATGCGATTTTTCGGCATCTAAAATCACAGGGGCGGATGTGCGATTTTCTTGCGTTTTTCTTGCGTAAAATCAGCAGCGATACGGTACGTGTGAAGCTACCCTAAGGGAACAGTTTTGACCTCTGACCTCAGGCTGAAATCAAAGGGACTTCTAAGAGAACCCATCATCACTTTCATGCTGCCTAAAGCAGAAGACATCATGGTGGTCCCAACTTACCAGTCCAGATTCATAGATCTCTCCCTGTTTGCGTATAGGAAGAGATCTATCAATCAAGGCTGGTGGGCAGGCAAGAGGCACTGGGGACCATCCCAATGGCTTGTGGTTCAGGCAGCATTAAAGGGGTTATCCAGCGCTTCAAAAACATGGCCACTTTGCCCCTCTCTTGTCTCCAGTTCAGGTGTGGTTTGCAATTAGGGGTTTAATATTTATTCACTAAATAACACACATTACAAAGTTATACAACTTTGTAAAGTGAATGGCCCCCTTCCCCGTGTCCCCCCCCCCCCCCCCCCCCCCCCCCCCCCGGAGTGTGGTGCATTATACTTACGTATTCACTGTCGACCCCAGCCACCATCTTGGGTGGGCAGTGTCATCTTCGGGAGGCCGGCCAGTGGCCAGAGGTCCGGTCGGCCTCCTGAATCTGGAGACAAGAGAATGGCAAAAGTAACCATGTTTTTGTAGCGCAGGTTAACCCCTTCAAAAAGATTACTGGTACCCTGAACCCGACGTGTACTGAAGTAGTGACCCTATTATAAAAACAAATAAATTAGAGCTTATGACCTTGTTACTATAGTATAAAATGCCGCCACTCCAGAAGTCACAATATCCGCCCCCCCATCCCTATGAAGGAATAATGTTTCCAGAGAAGAATAACTCTGTAATATGAGGCAATACAGGATGAGTCAACAGAATAGTATGGTTACCAAATTGGGAGTCTGTGCGGTGTGCGTCCTGAATATGGCAGTGTGCACAAAGCCCATGTGTTCTCCGCACATAGTCTACACTGCTGCTTCCCCTCATTGAAAACTCCCTCAATCTCCTGATTTCACCTCTGAAAAGGCAGCAGAAATGTAATAGAATCCATGTTGCACAGCTGATAAAGTTGCAAAAAGACAAGAGGGGTTCACAATTATCTCCTATAATGGAGAGAGTTCTATCCGGATGCGAAATATAAGAATATTCCTTGTCTCATTAACCCATGAACCCACAGCATGTGATCAGCGCTTTCTATAAACCCATTCACATATGTCGTAATATGCAAAGAATCTCCCGCACCATAACCTGCTGTAATATCTTGGGTAATAAGGACGAGAAACCTTGACAATGACTTGTACTGAGTAACCTGTAATATAGCAGAATTTATTCCTATGAATCACGTCTGTGTGGAATGATGGAGAAAGTTGTAGGAGTTGTTTCGTACATCTCACCACATGACCCTAAATCCCACAATCCTCTCTTGGCTGGTGATCTATTTTTTTATTTTTAATAATTGACCTTCAAAATATTCCCTTGTAACCCTTTTGGTTCAGGAGGTTGAATATGTTTCTTGTAGAAAGAGTTTCCAGTATTGCAATGCTGGCTTTGTTCATACTATTGTTGGTTTTGTTCAAACCAAAAATCTGATGGAGTCAAGGAAAGGAAATGGGGTCTGTCAGGGTCCGTCATTGCATGGCATTGTATGTTTTCCTACAGAGCAGAACTATGAAAAAATAATGTTGGTGGGATCCTAGTGTAAGCCGCCTTCATCTGATTGCAATACCAGACACAGCCCACTCACAAGAGTGGCGCTGTCTAAGCAGAAGATGAAACCAATAAGAGTAATGGGGGTTTTACACGGAGCAATAATTCGCACGATTAACGATTTTGAATGAACAATGTTTTTTTTTTTTTTTTTTTTTTTTTTTTTTTTATAACGATCAGCATTTAGATGGAACGATACATTGTACGGAAAGATCGTTATGCGATCGCTTAAGCCTATGTTTACATGGAATGATCTGCAAATTTTTTGCGAACGATCAACGACTATTTAAGAACATGTTGAAAGATAAAAATGAACGGTTTCTCGCTCGTCCCTTGATCGTTTGCTGCGTTTACACGT
This sequence comes from Dendropsophus ebraccatus, assembly GCF_027789765.1. NCBI lineage: Eukaryota > Metazoa > Chordata > Amphibia > Anura > Hylidae > Dendropsophus > Dendropsophus ebraccatus. Next base: position 37,027,212 of record NC_091458.1, on the reverse strand, counting down.
ACGATTATCGTTCGAATTCGATCGTTATCGTGCAAATTCAAATGATAAATCGTTCCGTGTAAAACCACAATTAGAGAAGGAAGAGAAGAGGCCTGATCTGTTACAGCTGTGCTGAGTTAGTGCTTATGTCGCTGTGTTCCTCTCTCCATGCCTGTCATTCCCTCCCGGGTCATGTTGACCTGTACTGGCTGCCACACATACCTAATGGCATAGTTTAACTCCTGCTATCCTTGGCTGATATGTGCCCAGCAAGGGGTAACATTTAGTCAGCTGTACAGTGTGTGCTGTAAACCCTGCCATAGAATCCTGCTCCTCCAGTTTTGGGAAGGGACGTGTTCTCATCCCAGACGTCTTATCGCTGGATCAGTATATAGTCGTTGATGTGGCAGATCGTTTAGATTTGACTGAAGGGAATAGTGTCCAAAGTACGTGACATGGCGGCACCTGGTGGTTATATAACTGCAACATTCTGAATCATGGAAGGGCCCTATTACACCAACAGATTATTTGACAGATTTTTTTTTGAGCCAAAGCCAGGAATGGACCACAAACAGAGAACAGGTAACAAAGGAAAGACTGAGATTTCTCCTATTTTCAAATCCATTCCTGGCTTTGGCTTAAAAAAATCAGTCAGATAATCTGTTGGTGTAATACGGCCCTTATTTCCATATTCTAATCTTTATACCAGCGATATTTTCCCTTGTGTTTCTCAGTGGCTGATGTGACCACTTACAGGAGTGTTTCCTCTCTATTTGGTCTCTATTGTAAGCTATGTATTTCTCACCATAGAAGTAGTATGTAGTCACCCTGTGCTGGTCACACCTGTAATTCATAGATACTGTGGCTGTGCTACTATGTTGTGTAAATGTATTGCTATTGTTGGCCTTCACCTTGGAGATGTGTTTACTATAGACAGTGAGCTTGTTGGGACTCAATGGATTCAATTAGCCAGGACTTACAACTTCATTAGCCACAGCCAAGTTCCTCCCAGCTCCCCCATAACTGGGAAGGCTTAGCTGAGCGTGGATGTGTTTCCAGTGGGGAGAGGCGGTAAAGCTCTGGTGGCTGCTTTCATCTGGGAAGAATAAAAAGGATTTAACCTTAAAATTCAGATTTGGCATGTTCTGAGATCATGCATAGCCGGTTAGATTTCTACAAGGAGGTGGTCTGCATGTCTGGCTATTAGAAATATCATTCTCTTAGGTAAGTCTGCACCCTATGGTGCAAGTACAGTATGGGCCCCATGCATTTATATGGGTGTAAAACGGGGTCATTACATGAGGTTAATGAAGACGACTACCAGAGCAAAGGAAAACCATGTCTATTTCCTGGAATGGGGTGTTTCATTCTGGTTCCCTTCTTTCCTGCTGTGTTACATGGAAACATTTTATCACTAATGTATGTGCCAAGAACAACAGCCAGACAATCCTAATGTTCCTATGGGGTGAATTGTGTCAAGGTCAGATGTTCTATGTATGTATTTATTTCTTTTTGTAAGAGGCAATAGTGACGTCCAGCAGTGTATGTATGTATGTGTGTGTGTGTGTGTGTGTGTGTGTGTGTGTGTGTGTGTGTGTTTGTGTGTGTGTATATATATATATATAATATAATATATAGTGTATATACATTTTCACACAAACTCGCACGCATGTGATAGCTGTAGGTCAGACATGCACCAAACATTTGGCTTGGCTGGGCGATCTTGTGTCCTAAATAGAGAGGGGAAGGGTAATTCAGTGCTACACTCCACCGGTAATGGCTTATCTCTTTGAGAATAATAAGATTAGACAGTTGAAATGCAACATGCCTGATCTTTATCCCCCCCCCCCCCCCAAAAACCTATAAAAAGGGCTGTCTTTTGATCTGTAGCTGTCCTAGTGGTCACATGCCTTTGGTGGTGACTTATTAGGAAGGTCTCGGAAATATCCGGGTTAGTTTATTTTTATTTTTCAGACTACAGTACTTTTTTTTTTTTTTTTTTGTTTAAGATAATTTACAGAAATAGTTTAAAAGAAAAAGTCACATTGAAAATTATAGTACATGCACAGTCCAAAGCCTGCCCATGTGATTGCCCAGTTTGGCCATTCTATTGCATACCTGATTTAAACAAGGAGCCTTTTGATCAACACTTAAAATATGTGACGGGATTAAACCAAACTTGATAGACTTTAGAAACAAATGTATCTCCTTGGATTGTGATATTTACATGTGTTCATCAGAGGACTAATAGAATTATTACATTTGTAGACATAGGCGAGTGATTAGCTTCCATGGAAGAATGTTTCACTGTTCTCGCTACTTCTTGGCGGGTACATCTCCTTCTCTGGTATCTCGGTGGCGTCAGAAATGATGCATTTTGTCATTTTGCTTCCTGAATACAAATCGTGCACTTGTCAGAGAAGTATACATAATATATGAAAAGCTATGCACACAGTGCGTCTAGAGATTCCTCAGTCTTCTTCCAGTATGTTCACGTGTCAACACAAACCATATCCCTCAGGCCATGTTCACATGGCGGACATCTCCCGTAAGCGCACGTCCCATTGTTTTTAGTGGGAATCCTAGTTTATAATGATTTTTCAAAATTTACATGTGGAAAAATATAAGTGACCTGTCAATGGAAGTGTTTCTTGGCCGATTTTCTGCAGAAACTTCATCAGGGTGGCCTGTTGCAAATAAGTAACAGATGGATTGTGTATAGGAACGACATATAAACAGAAACCTAATCATTAGGGTTTTATTTTTACTTGTCTGTATCAAAACCTTGTAAAAGGGAAGAAAGTAGCTCTCTCAGCTTCCCCCCTCCCAGTAACAAGTCCCAGCAGCTATATTACAACCAGTCAGCTACACTAAACACTATGGGACAGATTTATCAGACATGGTGTAAAGTGAAACTGGCTCAGTTGCCCCTAGCAACCAATCAGATTCCTCCTTTCATTCCTCACAGACTCTTTGGAAAATGAAAAGTGGAATCTGATTGGTTGCTAGGGGCAACTGAGCCAGTTTCACTTTACACCATGTTTGATAAATCTAAGAACATTGCTCGACACCACATCCTAAATAATCTGGGACATAGAATATGAAGTCACCAAACAATACTTGTGTATATACATTAATTTGGGGAGTTCATTTCTTCTCTTGTTTATACACTTTACCAGTCCATTTTTCCATTGACTTCCATTATTAAAAAAAATAATAATAATAATCAAAATGGATGCTCTTTTTTTTTTTTTTTTTTTTAAAGTACACAAACGTGGCTTACTACTTTTTTGTGTACTTTAAAAGCAGCGATCGGCGCCCATTTACATTATTGATTGGGCCCCCATCGGCCCGTGGAATAGGACCCTTAGGCCATAACCATAAGCTCAGGACCCAGGATTATTTCCCCCGACCTCCTGTACTGTAGGTTTTACTTCTGTGATGCTTTATCTCCCCCATAGTTGTTTGAGTTTAGTGTCCAGCCATTCTGAACCTAGAGATAGCAGCGAATTCTCTAATCTCAGATATTCACAGCTGTGTTCCTAGTGTCCAGGTGTGTTAACGTCCATATCACACGACGATAATACAGATTAAAATACTTCACTGTGCATACGATTACCGCAAGCTTTAATATTTTGTTTACTTCCACCAACCTCAGTGCTGTAGTAAGATATCAGAGCGCCCAATAACCTTGAATAATCCCAAACTTGTGTAAATAGGTGGCACTTTTCAGTTTGGTCAGCTATATCTGACTCAAGTAAATACGACCCACTTTTCTGTAAGCTTTCTGCTCAGTTGATATACAGAAGACTTGGGGGAGTGTAATTTAGTTACTTGCAACGTTCTCGCCCTTTTTTTATGAACTTGCACTTTCTTCACTTTTATGAATTTGCCCTACACCTGAAGACGCTCCGTTTAGGAGTGAAACTAGTTGTGGAGGCGGTGTTCAGTTTTTAATTCTACTACCACAGTCCTATGTAGCTTAGTTAGTCTGCAGCTATCCTGAGTGTTATTTAGTACCACTGGCTAGTGGACTCGTAATAATGTTGTGGGGGTCTGTGGAGTAGTGTTTTTAACATCACAATCCCACAGTCTTTTATACATGATATATTAAAAGTTACGTTTTACTTTCCATTCGGGGATATTCAGGCTCATTTGGGCTTTTGGCCCTCTGTGTTGCCAAGTTATGTGTCTAAAAGGGAACCTGTCACTATGAAAATGCTACCTAAGCTATCGCCATCATGATATAGAGCGGAAGGAGCGGAGCGGATTGATATATAACTTTATGGGAAAAAATGTAGTATAACTGGTAATTTATGGAATGAAATCTCTAAGGCTAAAGAGTCTAGTCTGTTAAGTGACACCGCCCCCTGGACTCCTTACCACAGAATGAGGAGGGATTTCAATCAACATATTACAAGTTATACTGAATCTTTTCCCACAAAGTTATATATCAATCTGCTCAGCTCTTCCTGCTCTATAACATGATGGCAATAGATTAGATAGCATTATCTTGGTGACAGGTTCCCTTAGGCATGTTATCTCTTCAGCTCTGTGCACATGATAGAGACATACTCCTAATATAAAGTAAGGGCCCTATTACACCAGCAGATTATCTGACAGATTTTTCTAAAGCCAAAGCCAGGAATGGATTTGAAAGGAGGAAAAATCTGTCTTTCCTTTATGACCTGTTCTCTGTTTATAGTCCATTCCTGGCTTTGGCTCAAACCGTCTAGTGTTGCCTACTCAGCCGTGCTCTTCTCCCTACTTCTTCTAGTGATTGTGATGGTCTGAATACCCTGATCCCCACTGATAACTTTGGATGTGTCTCTAACATGTCAAGTTTTTTTTTTGTTTGTTTAGGTACACTTAAAACCACGTCTCTTTTCCACGTCATTTTTAGCCAAAAGCTAAAAATGACAGCCAAAAGACACACTTAACAAAAAATCTTTGCTCACCATATGGCCAGTGTCTTTGAGCTGTAACTGTATTAAAAAATGTGATCAATAGAGATGAAATGGTCATTCAAACTGGTGGCTGAAGTAGTAGAACGCAGCCTTAATGGCATGGAAAACGTAGATACAGCTATAGGCTCTATCCATGGTTTGCAGAACTCCCTAGGGCTACATCCCTCTTTTTCAGTCATCGGTAAAATGGCGAGAGCTCGGGTTCGGATGAACTCAAACGTACTGAAAGTTTTCTCATTTTTAGGGTGCGTTCACACGTACAGGATCCGCAGCAGATTTGATGGCGCAGAGTTACTTTGCATTGAATCTGCAACTTCAAATCTGTGCCATCAAATCTGCTGCAGATCCTGTATGTGTGAACGTACCCTAAGTGATCAACACTGTTTGAGAGATGGGAGCCTGCATGAGATTGGGGTTGGCTCCACACTGGCCTATAATATGGTGGCCAAAGTGCTGAATTTTTTGTTTATAAGAACTAATAAGGAATATGAGTATAAGTAAGAATAGCTGGCAGGTGAATGTATGCCTCACTTGTTTGCCCAAGAATGCAGGTTTGTGCCCCAAGACTGAACTCTAATGAAAGAAATAATTCCGTATGTTGCATCATCTCTCTGCAGAACAGGATATTACTTATCAAACTGGTGCTCTAAAATACTCTCTGTAGTACTTTATCACTCTTCAGACGACAAGTTTAGTGTCCGATTGGATATATTTAGCTGTAATGACTGTAGGCCGCCATATGATGACATATGCAGTAATACACCCCTTGTCTATATTGCAACAGACCAAAGCACATTCACCATCTAGCAGTCTTGAGAAGCTAAAGGCGTCTGCAGCATCACCACCATAACAGCTGGCACAGCAGAGTTCAACTTGTGACCGCAAAACTACAATATCCAGCTTTTGTGCTGGGGGTCAGCCAACTCCCCCACAACCGCAAAAAAAAACAAGAAAAAAAACATGTATAGTGTAACCATTCTGGGAATGAGAGGAGTGTTTGGTTTGTATAAGCGCTGTAATCGGTAGCCTTGTGAGATAAGCTATTGATCCCTTCTGGAAAATATACGTGGGATTCGGGAAGTGTGTGAAGTTTACCTAACTCATCAGAGCTGGGGAATGTTTGTTCTGTTCTTAAAACAGTATAGAATATGCAGTAAAGTATAATATACTTAGACCTGTGATACCAGGACAAACTGTATAATTTACAGTACATACAGTATTACTATTTAATTGCCAGTACAAGTGTTATGAGGGTGTAAGGACGTCACTTCATACAAAAAGCCACTAACAAGAAGTGTTTATTTTTTGAAATTTGTTGTCCCCTGATGAAGCAGTCATTGTGTAAGGTGAAACTCATCTGGGCACTTTTTGTGGTAACAAGATGAGGACATTTGGCTGAATGTCGCTATTGTCGTTATTTTTACATGACGAGAATATTTGTCTGATATGTCTGAACACCCCTTTGGTTATTTTTACACAATTGCGGTGCCTAATGTAACACTCATGCTAAATTTGTCATTTGGTTGGATTTGGACCTAATGGGAATATATATATTTTTTAATAAATCTATTAAAGGATTTCTGTTTTGGAATTCCGATACTTATGTAATCGTTTCAGCAACTCTTCTTTGTGTCCATTTTACTGTACAAACTGGCCAGAAAATTCAGTATTTTTCACACAGAGCTCTACTGGACGACCACAGTTGTCGTCGTCGTCGTCCATTTTTTTTAGCAGTATATTATGGCTCAGAAAAAAACATTGTGGCCGTACCATTCATCTGCGACCCGGGACAGCCAAGAAAGTGGCCGCATAAGTGACTCAGGCTATGGAGGACACCAGTGGCAGCATAAGTGACTCAGCCTATGGGGATGGCGGACACCAGTGGCAGCATAAGTGACTCAGCCTATGGGGATGGCGGACACCAGTGTCACGAGTCTTCTGTTATTATATTGCAGACACCTGGCCTTTACCGTTGCATGTGGCAAACATCAAAGTTTACAGCCTCTTTGGAATTCTTCACGTAAAGCGTCTGACATCTTTGATGTGCACCACATAAAGTCTGATTGTTACAAGAAAAGAATTCCCGGTTTAGAAGTCTTTGCCGTATCGGTAAACCTCGTTGCCGAGTCGCAAAGTACCTGTAACCTAGATACACACGCTTCCTTTCGAAGACCTGCAATGCTGGCAGTGAATTTCAATGACCACATTTAAGATTTTAGGCGTACGTATACATTTCCATAATGTACGGAGCCCGGTAATCGGAGTTTATTAGCGGCCTTCGGACTTGTTATCGTTTCATGTGGGGGCGGCGTTAAGGGTTAATAAAGTGACTGTGGCGGTGGCATATGACTTATTAAGCGTCTAATCTCCTAATGTTGTTTCCACGTCGTTGTTTACATAGTATGGATACTGTGCACATGGGTGGCGTCTGTTGTCCCACCGCTATATATAGATGACAGTCAGAGCAGGTTAATCTGTGATTAGTGCCACTCGTACATGTGACGTCCACCCTCATAACACGGCCATAGGGTAAGCTGACGCATGGCAACATACAGGTCGGTAGGATGTGCGACCTGCTCAGGTTGTATTATGTGCGCTGTACATGGAGATTACATCGACAGATGATAGAAAGAATAATGCTGGGAGGAATATTGACCAATGTGAGACTAGGGTTAGAAGTGGATGGTTATGGGGTTGTTTGAGTAAACAATTGCCCTGCGGGGTAAAGAAAAGACTTCAGAGCTGAATTCTTAATAAAGCTTCTTGCTTGGTGTCTGCTCTAAGCTTGTTCTGGCTGTTTACACTACATGTGGGGATGTTGCCTCTGGGAACTGTGAATGCAGCTCTGAGGTATGATACAGGCTGTAACTCAGGATGAGTATTAGAGAAGTAATACAATGGTATGGCTTATTCTCATTCATCTGGTGATCTGGCATAGTTGCCATCTGTCGTGCGGGCACTGGAGGAAAAAATAAATATGTGGATTGTTTTTTTGATCTGGTAGAACCACACCAGAGGGCAATGATAGCAGATGGTCCAGGGATTCAGTGCTGTGCCTATGGCAAAAAAATGGCGCATCAAATCCAAAGGATCCAGGTTATTTCATTTTACCATTCTGACATATGTGGCTCCAGTATGCTGGACATATGTAAACCCAGGCTGATTCAGATATAGATAGATAGATAGATAGATAGATAGATAGATAGATAGATAGATAGATAGATATAGCGCATCAATTGCACTTAAAGGGATAGTTCACCCAAAAATGTTTTCTTTCAAACCAAATGGTGCATGAGATTTTTAATTTACTTCTATAAAAAAAATTCTTCCAGTACTTATCAGCTGCTGTATGTAATGCAGGAAGTGGTGTATTCCTTTCAGTCTGGAGAGCAGGAGAGATTTTCTATGGAGAGATGCTTCTGCTTCGGACAGTTTCTAACATGGACAGAGGAGGCAAAAGAGAGCACTGTATCATACTGGAGAGAATACACCACTTCCAGCAGGACATACAGCAGTTGATGAGTACTGAAAGACTGGAAATTTATTAACTGCTGTAGAAAGTCTGACACTGTGCTCTCTGCTGCCACCTCTGTCCGTGTCAGGAACTGTCCAGAGCAGTAGCAAATCCCCATAGAAAACCTCTCCTGCTCTCCAGACTGGAAAGAATACAACGCTTCCTGCATGACATACAGCAGCTGATAAGTACTGGAAGACTTGAGGTTTTTTTTTTGTATAAAAAAATAAATTACAAATCTCTGACATCAGTTGATTTTAAAGAATATATACCCCATGTATATAATATATATATTTATAAAAGGGTATAAAGTCATGGTGACGGGAACCAAGAAGTTGGGCGATGGGCTTGATGTAATCATAGCTACTGATTCCCATTTCTTGTCCACTCTTCAGAAATGTATCCCTCCAATCTAGAAGAATATCTGCTACTGTTTTCTATGTTTACAGTCGGCTCTGGTGTTCAATGGACACAATGTCTTTTTCTTTAGTAAAAGGAAAAAAAATAAAATTCTGAGTATTGACTGGCAGAGCACCATCCATGGAAGCTTTCCAAGGTCTCCAGGGTTACGTCAAAGTATGAAGGACAAGGAGAGAGGTTTGTCTTTGAGGCACTTGCTAGAAGACCATTGTTCCTTGGACATGTCCAGTATTACGAAGGGATTTTTATGATCGGACTTTTTCTGTGTTTCAGCATACAAAAAGTCCTATGCTATAACTATAATAATGTGCATTTTATTGTTTTAAAACAGGGATGGAGAACCTACGGCTCTCCAGTTGTTGCAAAACTACAACTCCCATCATGCCTGGACAGCCTTCGGCTGTCATTTTCATGCTGCCTAAACCACAAATCTGGGCAATCCTCAGCAGCTTCTTCCCGCCCCATCTTGATAGATCTCCTCCACTTTGGTATAGGGAGAGACCTATAAATCAAGGCAAGCAGAGCGAGGGAGAAACCACCAGGGAGCACTCCCAATGACTTGTGGTTCAGGCAGCATCAAAGTGATGACATGTTCCCATTGTAGATTTCCCATAGCAATTTTGTAATTGGGCTTATTAGGCAAATATGCCATTATCGGCATTCAAAAACACTTTCCCCAGCCCCCCCCCCCCCTCCCTCCTCTCTCTCATTCACTGCTCATTTTCAGGAAATCTTGACTCTTTTACATCAGTCGAGCCCGGTGTAACCTATGGAGAGGAGCCAGCAGAGAGCAGAGAACAAAGGATTACACAGTGGTAGCTGTTTGAAAGGCAGGCAGTATTCAGAGGTCAGAGAGGTCAGTGCTTACTTCAGAGGAGATAGCCCGGTGATGAAGATGTAAATTAACTCTTTGTTGTCGTGTTTTGGTGCCTCATCTCCCTCAACCCCTCCCCTCTCCATAGAGAACAATGAAGACCGGAGGAGAGCTTCAAACTGCTTTTTCATGCTTAAAAATGCATTTTCAGCTAATAAACCAAATTACAAAGTTTCTTAAAATTGCCCGTACTACTGATCTCTGCCAAAAAGAATTTAAACGACAGTGACACTTTAAACAGGACTATATGCAACCATGCACATTCTGGCCATAGGATTGGATTTATTAAGTCCCAATTCCTTTCCATAGCCCCTACGGTGAAGTCACAGATGGAGTTTTACTGTTAGATGTGACCCATATGGGCGACACATGTACAACCAAACTGTATACTAATCCTAAAAACGATGGGGGACATTTACTATGGAGTCAAATGTGTGCGACCATTCTATTGTGGGTTGTTGTTTATTTTGCTTCGGTACATTGTGTGAGATTTATGGAAAAGTTGCACTGTCCTAGTAAAAAGTCTCAATCAAATTCACCTGGTACTGACAGACATAGACCTGCACCGTTTTTTTGCGCAAATGATAAATTGGGCGCAAATCCTGGATTATGCAAATTTTTTTTATAATTTTTTTTATAAATAGGTGCAAAGCCCTTGTGTGTGTTCTGAAGTTTTAGATGATTGTAAGGGGAGGCTAATCCAGCTCCTGTATATTCCAGTTGATGCTGGATTCGAGCAGTTCCTCTGTGTATAGACAACAGTAGAATTTCCGTCTGATGTTTTTTTATACACAAATAATCTACTTGTAAATATAGATATCTGCTTACGTCTCCTGCAGATAGAGCCCAGTTCCCAAAGAAGGCTTATGTGTTGCCTGTATATAAACACGTTCTGGCTTTCCTTGAATTGTCAGTTCTGTTGATATTACTATGAGGATTTGATCATCCGTGGCTTATGTCATCTCTGGTATAAAGTTATAGAATTGTCTAAACAGTTGAATAGCAGATCCAACCGGTCAGTGCGCTGTGCGGCCTTGATGGCTTATTGCTTTGCCAGCAGTAAAATTACACCCTGGGATGCTACGAGTAGAACACATAACATTATCGGGGGAAAAAGTCGGCAAATATTTATATTCGTGGAAATCATCCCCTTGAAACAGCGGGACGTTATAGCTGCTCCTCAAAGAACAACACAAGGATGTATTCGTTCTCTCGGCTTGCTACATGTGCCAATGGTGGGGGGCCTAGGAAAATATTTAATACCCTACTAGCTGCACTCTGGTGGTCTCTCACCATAATATTATCTCACATGTCCAGGGTGGGACAGATATTCGTTTTCAGGTTCAATCATTGGAAGTTTACTCTGTTCAAATGATGACGTTATATCACTGGTGGACAGTAGATCCTCACTGGTAGACTGCAGAACAACCATAGTCATATCATATAGTGTGGTATGCAAACAATATGTAGCACACCATGAACCTGCCTGGAGCTATATGTATAGGAGATGCAGAGGTGGTTTATGTGACTAAATGACGTTTGGAGGGCTCTTTAATAGATTTATGCCCTGGAACCCAGTAGCTTCGACCTTCTGCCCTAATCCCCTGGTGTGTCGTTTTCATAAGTGTCAGGTTTTTCTACATCCCATGCATGTGAATTCTACAACCCTGTATAAAATGCGGTAAAAGATTAATGGGAACCTGTTATCATTTTCATGCTGCCTAAACCACAAGCCATTGGGAGTCTTCATTGGGTGGCTTCTCCCTGTTGACCTTGATTGATCTCTGCCTATCTGGGGAAAGGATGTGATCTGTCAATCAAGACTGATGATGTGGGGAGAAGCTGCTGAGGAACACCCTTTAAGTCAGGCAGCAGTAACATGTTCTTAAAGTGTCACTGTCGTGAAATTTTTTTTTGCAGAAATCAATAGTCCAGGCGATTTTTAAGAAACTTTTGGTTTATTAGCCGAAAAATAAATTTTTCTCATGAAAAAGCAGTTTGAAGCTCTCCCCCCTGTCTTCATTGTTCTCCTATGGAGAGAGCTAAATAAAACACCAAAACAGGACAACAAAGAGTTAATCTACAAATACCTCACCGTTTATCTCCTCTGACAGTCAGCACTGACCTCTCTGACCTCTGATTACAGCATTCACCCAGCTCCATGCCTGTAATATCTGCTTTCTTCTCCCTCCCTTCTTCCCTTCTCCCTCCCTTCTTCCCTTCTCCCTCCTCCCATCTCTATAGAATAGACTGGGTACGTCTGATGCAACAAGTCACAATTTCCTGTTTTTTTTTTTTTTTTTTTGCAGTGGATGGAAAAGGAGGGAGGGGGGGGACCTGGGAAAAGGCTTTATAAATGCAGATAATGGCAGATTTGGCTAATAAACCCAATTACAAAGTTTCTTAAAGTCGCCTGGACTATTGATTTCTGCAAAAAAAAAAAAAAATACGACAGTGACTCTTTAAAGTGAATTGGGTACATCGCATTGGGTTTTTCACTTTAATGGATTGGTGCGGGAATACCAGTGTTGTGGTCAAGTGTGCTGAAACCCCTCCCTTCTTTGATGCAGCTCCAATGATTCTAATGGAGCTGCGTCACAGAGGGGAGATTTTCGCGTGCCGGTGCCGTTCATGGGAACCGGGCCACTGTTCAGAAAAAGGACCACGCCACTGGTATCCCAGCACCAATTCATTAAGGAAAAAAACCCAAAGCTATGTACCTGATGATACATTCACTTTAAGTTCATTGACTACCTGGCTGTTGAGCTTTGAGCACAATCGTAGGAAAACGTGTAGTAAACCAGTGATCCCTCTACGCCTCCATGACCCATGTTAGTGAAGCTGTGCAGTTATTGTAATCTGCTGCCAAATTGGCAGATTAACATTAGCAATATTAGATTAGTGATGAGGCTTAACTTGTCGACCTGAATAGGATTTATACGGTTAGTTTACACTCCCTGACGTCAGGTATGACATGCAGCGGAACTAGTAAGAACTATGTTTGTTTGTTCTGTGTTCTTGCTTGGCAGAGTAATATATACTTTAGGTAGAGTGAATAGCGTAATGGAAAACTGCAGCACGAGGAGGGCAGTGCCTGTAACCCCCTCAGAAACATGGCATGTACCCCCTGAAGTACTAATACCATAGCCTGGCTGTATACAATACATTGTAGAGTGACAATAGTCAAGAGATCTCATCCCTTTCATGAATGACCTGAATATAATCGGCCTGTGATGGCTGCAAAGAAAGAGGAAGTGACAGGAGGAAATAGTAAGCCGACCGTAACATGAGCGAGAGCTATTTGTGTCTTTCCATCCAGCCTTGTGCTCTGCAGACGATGTCCTGACAACAGTATGTAGTAATGCCCTTAAAGGAGCCCGTATGGCGGCATACAGAATCCTTACTATGGAGCCATAGGTATTCTGTGTATCCTCATATGGAACCAGATTGCCCACAACTAGATTCTAGTAAAATATGGATAGAAATCTCCTATTGTATTGGACCATGTCCTCCGGGTAGCTAGTTCCCTGCCTATATCTCAGGTTGGGCTGTTTACTGATCCGCACTAGTTCAATCATTTAATCCTCAGAGCTATATTTTATGTTTGCTTTATGGGCTGGACTTTTTGTTTTTCACATTTATATCATATTCAGGGCTCACAAACACTAGCCTGTATTTCTCTCAAGACTGTAGCTGTAGTTTGTCGCCATTTACTGATTTCCGGCAAGATACTTTCCTCAGTAGCTCCAAGGCCTCAATGATAAATTGTATCCGAACTCAAAGAAACCTATGGTTGTTCAGATAATTGGGGGTTGGCTGTTTCTGTCTGCAAAGATAATTTTTTGGTTTTGCCTCTATGGACGTGTGTGTGTGTATGTATTTATATAATATTATACAGTATATGAATTTTGCACTATGAAATAATTTCCTTGCTAGTGTCTCATGCAATAATCGCTACAAAACCATGAGCCCATTGGCCACAGGACACAGAAAAGATTGTGTTTTTTGTAGTGTGACTCCCTCCTCCTGTAAGAGGCAGCCCACTTAACTACCCCCCCCCCCAGTGCATACATTACCAGGTCCGCGCTCCGGCTTGCTTCTTGGACGTCCCACAGTGGGGCAGAGCACTGATCAGGACGTTCAGATGCCTGGAGCCCCTGAAGCAAGCCGGGCCGCAGGGTGGTAAAATGGGCTGCCTCTTACATACTCGCAGCAGTATTACAATTCGACTGCAAATTGGAAACTTGCAGCATGAAATCTGCTGCGGATACGTTGTGTGAACCCACCCTAAAAGTTCCTTTCAGAAGTCCACTTTTTCCCAAAAACAGTGCCCCTATTTGGTATTGTAATGCCTAACTCTGCCCCATTACTTATGAGATGGTATTGGTCTGTCTATTCACTCTGTAAGGCTATGAGTGTCATGAAGATCATAATGGCACACCTAATGTTTGTCAATGTGCCATAGGTTGGAAACATTGCTGCCCCCTCCCCCACCAGCCTTTGGGGCTGCCCGCTCTCTCTCATGGGAATTGTTGCTCTATTTGTTACCATATAATGTATGTCTCCATGAGAATAGTAATGTGGACTAGTCATATAAAGGACCGGCCATTACATGTTGCTTTTTTTTTTTTTTCCAGATCAAAATGAGCTCCAACATCCTTCTCAGCTTTGGACAGCAGCTGTTTCGTCGTAAGGTTGTGGGATCTGACTCTAAAGAGAGCAGGTTGGCAAGATGTCTCAACACTTTTGACCTTGTTGCTCTGGGTGTGGGCAGTACCCTTGGTGCCGGAGTATATGTCCTAGCCGGAGCTGTGGCACGGGAAAATGCCGGACCCGCTATCGTACTCTGCTTCCTCATCGCTGCTCTTGCTTCTGTTCTTGCTGGATTATGTTACGGAGAATTTGGAGCAAGAGTTCCAAAAACTGGCTCGGCCTATCTGTACAGCTATGTCACAGTCGGTGAATTCCTGGCTTTTATAACTGGCTGGAATTTAATTTTATCTTATGTTATAGGTAAGTTACTTATTGTATGAAGCAGAATAAATGTTAGAGCTATAAAGTGACAATTACAACTAATAGAACACATCAATGTAATGTGACTATATGGGAATAAGAACTAAAGAAATTAAATGCATGGTAGAGAACCACAATCCCTTTATTTCTGCAGTCGGTAGAAGACTATGGTACTTGCATTTCTCTCAGATATCGTGTGTGTTTGTGTGTGTGTGTGTGTATATATATATATGTATGTATATATATATATATATGTATATATATATATGTATATATATATATGTATATATGTATATATATATTTATATATATATATATATATATATATATATATATATATATATATATATATATATATATATATATATATATATATATATATATATATTATAATCTGAAGATGGAGGTGCAGTTAAAAGTGGCTTCCGTAGGAGCAATTAATGGGCCAGAAAGTGGGGCTGCTTGGCCCAGGCCCCATAGCGGGACATGAGGCAAATCTCGGTGGGCACCACCCAACAATATGCAAAAGGAGAAGGCCTAGCGTCACGGGATATTTTTTATATATATATATATGTATATATATATATATATATATATATATATATATATATATATATATATATATATATATATATATATATATATATATATAATTTATAAATTATGAGAGCGATTTATTAAACTGGTGTAAAGTAGAATTGGCTCAGTTGCCCCTAGCAACCAATTAGATTCCACCTTTAATTTTTCAAAGAATCTGTGAGGGATGAAAGGTGGATTCTGGTTGCTATGGGCAACTATGCCAATTCTACTTTACACCTGTTTGATAAATCCCCCCCATAGTGTCTGTATAGTATGTATATAGGGGGAGATTTATCAAACATGGTGTAAAGTAAAACTGGCTCAGTTGCCCCTAGCAACCAATCAGATTCCACCTTTCATTTTCCAAAGAGTCTGTGAGGAAAGAAAGGTGGAATCTGATTGGTTGCTAGGGGCAACTGAGTTTCACTTCACACCATGTTTGATAAATTTCCCCCATAGTGACTATATAAAGTATATGAAAACCTATAAACAAGCTGTAAAGCTTTGGTATCTATTCTCTTAAAACATAACACTGCGTTACTGAAATCCTACTTTATACTGGCACCATCTATATTTGAACCGACCCAAGTCTTCCCAGCTGTATGGAGATACTTCTGGGCTTTTATGAAACTTGCTGACCTTTCTAGGTAAAGCACATTGGCCGTGGGTCACCGAGACTTCCCATTGATGGAAATAACTTGATAGGACATATTACGATTTAATCTTGAGTTATTTATATGCTTTATATGATAGTCAATCCCTTTAACATTTCCTTTTTTGTGTTTAAGGGACCTCGAGCGTGGCCCGGGCCTGGAGCGCCACCTTTGATGAACTTATTGGCAAACAAATTGAGCATTTCTGTGTAGAGCATTTCTCCATGAATATGCCGGGTATACTGGCCAAGTATCCCGACCTGTTCTCTGTCATCCTTATTGTGGTGCTGACAGGTACGTTTTATGGAAGTGTAAACTCAGGAGCACACCATATTCTGCTTTGTAGTTTGTGTGACTAATTTTCAGTATTTTGTGAACACATTACATACGCCCCCTTGTGGATGGATGAATTAATAGCATTAACTGCATTTTTTGCTACTGAAAATCCCTACTATATATCTGTATGGGGTTGTTCTGGCAGCATGTACGTAGATTTATACAAACCCCATTCATACCCATTTTGTCCCCCCTTCTGTTCTATTGGTTGTATGATCCTAAACTAACTGGTTGACCTCCTTTATCTGTTTCATCCTCAATAGTTTTTTGCCCAGGTGTGTTTAACCTCTGCATGCCTTATGCATTATGGGGGTATCTAAAGTGGTGCAGCTTTCCTTAAAGGAGAACTCTGGATAGGGATTTGTATTTATATATAGAGTGTTTTATATTTTATTTTATTTCTTCATTCCAGTTACCTTTTTGTTATCTTCTCCATGTTACACATCATACATTAATATAGCGGAGTACAATAAGCTTCTTTAGTTCTTCTTTTTAGAAGATAGAGAACTCATTTGATGCTGTTGTATTCAGATATAAGACATATATAACTGCCCATCACTTCTAAGTTCTCTATCACAATCACATTTGTAACCATTGAATTCACTTAAACGGAACCTGTCAAGTACTCTGATCTGTCAGCAATATTAGAAACCATTGCTACTTCCAAGTTGACTGGCACTGGCATCCTCCTCCTCATCCTCCTCATCATATTCTTTACTCTTTCTCAG
>NC_091458.1:36075149-36105149 GCF_027789765.1 Dendropsophus ebraccatus | reverse complement strand
GTCCTTGTAGATGTGGGCTGTGGAGTAGTACTGGTCATCCGTGTTCATGGCTGTGAGCGTATCAGGAAAACATAAGGAGCTGCTTGGTAAGTCCTCCTCTGTGAAGTTTGCACTGCTCGCTGACAGGTAATCTTTACCTGCAGGGAATGGCCTCAGTGCTACAGTCACATTGGCTGCTCCTTGGCTCATGTGATTTGGCAATGGGCATCAGATGGGAGTGTCCTGTGTAAGATAAGTGCAGCTGTTTCTCTCTTTCTTAGTGACCATTTTTCTATATTTGTCCATTACTTTGTATGTCACACAGGTGAGTCGTGTATTAGACCCGGACGCCATGCGCGTTGGGTGACATTGTGAATGTGAACTGATTATCATGACGGTTTGTGATTGAGGACAGCATCTTGAGCTAACATGTGTTGTGCGGCAGTAGCTTCCTTCTGTACACCTGATTTGATAAACCTATCAGCATATGGAGGACTATCTGAATGGGAGATAACACATAGGAGCTTTATCACTGGAACCTCCCTTAATGGTGTCCTTCACCTCTCACAGATACACGTGGTGTCATTTGCTAACTACTTTCTCTGTGTGACCATAGACCTAACATTTTTTGGTTCAAGTCAACCAATATTGAGCATTCGGACTGATCTGTTACCTAAACAGTGATCAACTCCATGGAAAGGGGATGTTTAATTTGCACCATCCCATTTGGTTAGATGGAACCTTCAATGATGAGTTGGTCATATGTATGTCCCCCTGTTGGGATGCCCAGCAAACAGCTTTATGGTGGAATTTGGCAGAAAGTGTTATATTCCCCTGCAGTGCCCCCGCAGGGGAAAAGAAGTATTACACAGTAACCCACAGTGAAAACAGAATGTTAGAAATCTTTAATCATTTATTGAAAAGAAAAAAAATTAAATATTACACTGACAGAAGTATTCAGACCCTTTACTCAGTACTTACTTGAAGCCCCTTTGACAATAATTACAGCCTCCAGTCATCTTGGATATAATTTCTTACATTCTTTCCTGCCTTGTTGGCTTGGATGGAGATTGTCCACGTTTTTAGGTGTCCGTTAAAATCAACAGTCCGTCCTGAAGAAGTATTCTTGTCACAATCTCACATGAGGCACATTGCCAGACCTATGGGCATGGTAATTAACCAGATTCACCAGATCAAAAACTTACTGAAGTCAATATTTTTGGTCTGGCACAACCATGTAGGATAGAATGCAGGACATATGTGAATGGGATGCTCTTTGTAGCTATTTTTTTCAGAAAATTATTTGACATGATTACAGACGTTATTCGTACTGTAACCTGTGGGGCTTACATTTTTTCCTTAAAGTGGTACTTCAGCAAAAAAAATAAAAATCCTTCAAATCAGTTAATTTCAGAAAGTTATATTGATTTGTAAATTACTTTTAGTTAAAAATCTCTAGTCTTTCAGTACTTATAAGCTGCTGTGTGTCCTGCAGGAAGTGATGTCATCTTTTCAGTATGAAACAGTGCTCTCTACTGCCACCTCTATCTGAGACAGGAACTGTCCAGAGAAGTAGCAACTCCCCATAGAAACCCTCTCCTGTTTTGGACAGTTCCTATCACAGACAGAAGTGACAGCTAAGAGCACTGTGTCAGACTGAAAAGAATAAATCACTTCCTGCAGGACATACAGCTGCTGATAAGTACTGGAAGACTTGAGATTTTTAAATAGAAGTAATATACAAATCTATATAACTTTCTGAAACCAGTTGATTTAAAAGAAAAAGATTTTCGATGGAGTACCCCTTTAAGGAGAGGGTCAAAAGTAGAGCCTTATTGTCAGGACAGGGGTACAAGCTTGCAGCCCTAATATCAACCTGCACCCCTGCCTACTTAGATGATGCACGATAGATAACTTCCCCCAACTCGGTGATGGTCCCTTTTTATATACATGATGGGTGAAAGATTGGAAGACAGAAGGCTCAAGGTCAGCAAACAGGGTCAGTACCCGGATATCTCATTAAGGTCTGAATCAGCATGCGTAGGAATGGTCAATAGCAGGTCCAGGAGTTGAAGTCTAAGAGAGTACAAATATGTCCAAATTACAAGGCATAAGGAATAATCCAGTAAACAAGCATTGTATCAGAAGCACAGCAACCCAAAACAGCAACAACATGTGTGTGAGGCTAGAAAGAGCCAATCATAGGCAACCGTGGCCTATGTAAATCAGGTCACGTCTGGTAGCAGGAGATGCTCGTATACCTCTGATACACTAACCAGAGTCACTGTTGGCAGTGCTGTCAGCCACAGCAATGGAGCAACGTCATTGGTGGCGCAATACAGATGAGTTGAGGACCACCACTAGACTTTGGTGAGGTAAGTATCTTAAAGAGCCAAAAGAGGACCCATCCAACCTCTAACTCTGAGGGTGCTGAATGGAAGACCCCAGCTAATAGGATATTTAAAATTGAGTTTTCTCAACTGAGCAAACCCAAGTGACCTAGAGTAGACTGCCTATGTAATATATTTTTATTACGGTTTTCTCAAGAAGCCCCTCTATGAGAAAGTTATAATTATACCCAGTAAATGTAGCTGTGGCAGATCAGGTCCATCCACATATTACTTACACAGCTTTTCATTTGAATGTCTAACATGTAATACTATGTTTCCCCTGCGGGGGTGCTGTCTCCAGCTGTGAGTTTCTGAAGACAATCCTCAACAACCCTTTTTTTTTTTTTGCAAAGGGCCCCTTTAGATGACGTTTTCTTCTAGTTTTTATAGTTTTAGCTCTATTCTCCCCAAATAGTTTTAGATTTGTTTTATCTTCTCCTGTTTCGGGAAAAATACCAGCTGTGACCTGACTTTCTGGCAGCCCCAGTCAGGACGCAGTAGACTGACCTTCTGTGAGCTGTTTACTAGAGAATTGGAACATTGTTAGATATTAGCTGGCTGGGATCACAATGCTATCAATACAAGGTATGATAGTAAGTCTATTGATTATTGAAGGGGTATTTTCTGGAGGTTTGGTTGAAATGTGTTGACCCTTACAGATAATCTGCTCTTGGTTGACTTGGTGACAAGGATATGAGGAGGCGGAGAACTCCCAAACAGGACAAAGATCACTGCCGTGGCTGTTCCAGTCTGTCATTCTCACACTTGTACACACATGTACCATATTTACTCTGCACTTCTAGTCTAATTGCACATTTCTCTGAATCGGGATCCATTTTAATGCTTCATTTACCCCTATTTAGCACAACAAGTGCAGAGTTGGTATCTTGAAATTTCCTGAGGCAGAAAACATATCTAATGTGTTGTAGCAAAGGTAATATTTGTACTGTTAACAAATGTCACTTGAGAGGAACATATCGGCTTAAAAAAAAACAAGTATACCGATGGGCCCATACTGCAGAGGAAAACTTGGGTTTAGTCTTGGCAAATAAACAGGCTATGGAAGAGTTTTGTTAATAGCGTTGACCCTAAAGGGGATTACAATGAAAATTGAGTAGACAGTAGACTTAGGTTCACAAAAGAAATTTTTTTTTTTCTTTGAAATTTTATGTTGTCTCCCATCTCTCATTGCACTCAATAACCCAACAAGAATGTAAAAATATAATAAGGCTATGTTCACACAACTTCAAAACGAGAGAAGGTGGCCGCCTTTTCTATTTAAAAAGATGTCCGTTATTGACGCGATGTAATTGACTTCAATGCAATGCATTAAAGTCAATGGAATGACGGACATCCAAGGCACATAGGGGGACATTTATCAAACTAATTGCGCCTGTTTTTAGTCTAATATATCTAGTTTGCGCTCAAAATAAATCTAATATGAATTTATGAAGCTTTTTTAGACAAGACTATCCAAATTAGATGCGACTTTTTGAATTAGATTTCTTTTTGTTAACTAGATCGAAAGTGCGCCAGAATTCTTTTTTAGCTAAATTTATTAACTGCGCAATTTTTTTTAAAGTCGCATATATTGGCGCATCGCTAAGTCTGCTCCGAACCAGGTGAATTTATTAAACTAATTAAAAGACCATTAATTAAAAGTCACATTTACTATGCTATTAGACAATTTACATAAATTTGACTTAACACATTAGATTGGAAATTATGCCAAAACATCTTTGACAAAATCGTGTTTTTAGATTTGTTAGTAAATATTCCCCATAGTGTATAAAAGGACGAATGTTGTCTGTGCGGACATCAAAATAATGATCATGTTATTTTTTGGCTAGGTTCACACAACATCTTTTTTTTGTCTGTTCGACTGCAGTCTTTTTGGACATCCATCATTTTGGCCTCAAAATGACGGGTGTCCAAAAAGACGGCTGTCGAACGAACAAAAAAAAGATCTGTGAACCTAGCCTTTTTCAGACATCTAAGGCAAACAGCGGACGTTATTTTTAAGTTATTCACACACAGTTTTTCTTTTTTAACCATCCTTTCACCATTTTTACTATTAAATTCAATGGCTTTTCCATTAAAGACACACCCAAAGGCCAATCAGTCCACCTAAACCAGAATAATGTACCAGCAGCCGGCATTGCACTAACGGACATCTAAACGGCCAAATGATGGACGTGTGTGAACATAGCCTATTAGAAATCTTTGCTTATTAATTAAAAAGGGAAAACATAGAATTGACATCAGTATTTAGACCGGTTACCTTAAGCACCTTTGACAGTGATTACAGTTTCCAGTCTTCTCGTCTATGGATGATAAACCTTTGGTTCAGTCTGAGGTCCACAGCATTCTGGGTCAGGTTTTTATTAAAGGGGTTCCCCAGGTAACTTTTAATATATTGCTGCTGGTATATAGAATACAAAAATGAGCCTTTACTTACCACGCACTCCCCCGTTGTCCTCCTAGGGGTCTCTGGGTTTCCCCACAGATCGCAGCCATCTCCACTTCCAAGAACTCATCTCAGCAGTGATAGCCGGCTTAGCCAATGATTGGCCATGGAACTGTGCTGTCTTTGGCTGATCTTCACTCCTGAGATGAGTTTGTCTCCGAAGCAGGGGAAATTGGAGACCCAAATTAAGACACTGGGGGAGTGTGGAGAGGTAAGCATAGGTTCTTTTTTTTGTTTCCTATATAACAACACCAATATATTAAAAGTTATTTTATGCCAGATAACCCCTTTTTGATCATCTCTGTAATTTGCTCTAACCTTACCAGTCTCACTGTTCCAGCCCCCACACCATGATGCTGCCACCACCATGCTTAATTGTAGGGATGGTATTGGGCAGGTGATGAGCAGTGCCTGGTTTCTTCCAGATATGATGTTTAAAATGGGGGATGTTCAATGTTTATCTCATTGGACCAAAGAATCTTGTTTTTCACAGTCTAAGAGTCCTTTTGATTCTTTTGTTTATACTCATGGCTTTTCTGTGTCTTACTGAACCACAAAAAAACCCAGCAGAGGCCATCTACGACAGGGATACCCTTCAAGTGAGCCAAGCGCAGGTTTACACATCTCACCAATACACTATGCAATCTTGGACCAAAAATAAAAAAACTTTATTTAAACAACGCGTTAAGATTGCATAGTGTGTTGGTGATTGGTGACAAGCGCTCACTCCTCTGCATTGCTACACCTGAAGGGTATCCCTGTCCCAAATAGCCTCTGCTGTCTCTTTGTGTTAATTCCTTCATTCAATAACACTTCAGCAGTGTTATTTGAGCGATTGATAGAATTGTACCTATCGTTTGCACAACTCATCCAGGTGAGTTTACACATGTTCATCTTATCCTCACTCCCTTTGTTTTACATGTATTACTGCACTAGAAGGCGCCCCTTCTCTCCTTTCTCTTTCCTATGTGTCGTACTGAGGAGAGGTTTCTTTCTGGGGACTCTGCGTTAAAGCCCACACTGGTGGAGTGCTGCATCGATGTCTGACTTTCTGGATGTTTCTCTGATCTGCACACAGGATCTTTGGAGCTCTCTAAACAAACTCCTTTTCCCCTGGTTTCTTAATTTCGTGGAGCAGTCAGATGTAGAAAGAATGCCTGTTCCAACTGTCTTCTATTTTAGAATTACGGAGGCCACTGTGCTCTTTTAGGGTACGTGCACGTTACAGAATTTCCGTGAAGACCTCAGGCAGATTCCGCCGGAAGGCCTCCGCTTGAAGTTCTGCCCGTTCCATAGACTCAATGATATTTGCTGGCAGATTTCACTGTCCGCCCAAAGAATCGAGAAGAGAAAAAAATGAAAGATTAATATTTTCATCTTAACTGGAAGTTCGGGGTTCAGGTCAAACCAACCCAACGACCCCAAATATATTTGTACCTCTTATATTTATTTTTCGATTGTGAGTAATAAACCTACTCGAAAGACTGAACTTTACTAATCAAATTTTCAAGCCTTTGAGTCAAGTGAGTTGTAGCAGCATGCATAGGTTGGTACTATGTCTTATAGGCTGATTGTTTGACTCATACCACTGTCCTATGATTCTTTACCTCGACCAATACCAATATTATTTGATCCCCTTGTCTAATTAGATTCCATCCCTGAAGGGATATAAATACCAGGGTTCTGGTCTCAGTCCCTTGCCTGAGACCAGGACCCTGTTGCAGGACTCGTCCTGAATTCTTTAGGGCTCATTATACTCTAGCCATGTCCAGCTAGAGAACCTCAAGGAGAGACTGTGGTAAAAACCTGGACTAAACCTATATCTTCTACCTCTGAAGGCTATAAAAAGCAAGTAGTCAAGCTAAGCGCAAAGACCAACATGCTAAGTTCCGAAGGATTACCCCCAACAGCTTGGGTTAAGCTATAGTCCATGATTTTGTGTCACTCTGTGCCCACAGGATAGCTCAGGCAGATGTCATCTACTATGGATACAGGACTCTCTTCTCACTGCCCCAGCTGAGTACCTTGGGTCTAAATAGGTTCCCTAGTCTTTAGCCTGCAGACTCCCAACACTATATCTACTTTGTTCTTGTCGAGGTCTACTCTATTACAAGTGCCCATAGTATAGAGAGACTGTGTCAACTCTTATCACTGTACTGCACTACAAAGTTCTTCAGTAAAGACTTTAACTGTTTAAATGCCTAAATGCCTGTGCTCATTAGCGTATGACACCTTGCTGCACACACTTGTCCTACATAACTAAAAAGGCGTTTGTCAGTGCATCCAGGGGTAGGCAAACAAACCAATTCTGGCCACCATAACAAGTGCCTCGTTTGGTACTACAACAATCAGCCCAGTGTTATAACAACTGCCCCCCCTGGATCGCTGCATTAACTTTCAGCAACATCCAGTGAAGTGCCACTCCTAACGGAAATGCCCGCTCAGCAAAGGCAGTATAGGATCTATGCTGAGCACCCATTTCCGGTGGAAGCAGAAAACAAATAGTGACAGCATCGGAGAACAGGTGGCCCACGAACCAGCAGCTGCAGCAGAACAGTACCTGTGAGTATACATTACTGTCCTTTGACCCCTCCCCCCAACTCTGGCTGGATTGCCATTTCCATAGTCTTTTTGCAATTGTTGTATTTTTCAGACTTATACATGCACACACACACACACACACACACACATATATATATATATATATATATATATATATATATATACATATACAGACATTGGGTCATAAAAAGTGTAAGTCCATTAGCAGTACAATTTGTTTCCGCTCTGAACACTTTGCTCTCCGATCCCGATGATATGCAGGGCTTGCTTCAGAATGGTGCCATTAAGCAATTGCGCTCCCAAGCCATTTAACAGCAGCTCTTATGGATAAATAAACATAGAGGGGCTGTAAACTAATTACTGGATGGATAGACAAAACCTATTTTATTAGTAGGAATTAGAGAGTGTGCTCACTCATCTGTCAGCTATAAGCCCCTCTATTAACCTGTGCACACCCAGAGTTACTGGCAGCTAAGGCAATATACTATTTTAATGGAGAGAAAGTTATATTATATGGATTGTGCTGTGCCTCATGCTGTACATTAGTTATAGTACTTGAATGTATTTACTTACTAAGCTGAAACTATGCTGAGTTAGTATATATATGTAATGTACTTAATAAATATGAAAATTAGACCCCCTGCTGGTTGATACCATCATACCTCAATACAAAAGATTCTGTATATAGGTGTGATGTCCCAGCACGGGTGTTCCTTGTCTGGACACCTGTCGCAAAAGTCTTATACTCAAAATCAATGTGGTGATGAAGTTGTGTATGAATTTTGCCACAAGATGTCACTATGTATGATTTTTGTATATGTTGCACAGCTGTATTCACTAAAGGGTTACTGTCTGGTAATTCTTTAAACCAATAAGAGATGTTTTTTTCCTTCTGCCTATATCTTATTTTCTTTGCACACTCTCCTCTCCACCACTCGCAGGGACTCTTACACACCCTGTAGGAAGTGGTCACATGGGGAGAGGAAGTGCAGCGTCACCTTAGTCAGTTTCCCTTTGATTCTCCAAAGAGTAGGACACACTCAGACCAGGCATCCCTGCTGTACTTAGCAAGGGCCTGGCTCTGCCAGGTTCCCTGTCCAGGACAGACCAGCGGTGATAGTGGACAGACACACGTGTATGGAGAACGCAGAGACTTTCTTTTCTAAGGCTATACTTACAGACACTATGCAGTGCTAAGTCACTGGAAGAGGACAAGTCAGAGATCACCCCAGCCCACGCCGAGAACCTCTCTTAAAAGAGTAGGGCGGTATCCTAGACAGAGGAACTGACATGGATAGAGCAAAGCAACCGTATAAATGTCTATGTACTTGCTCACTGTGCTTGCTGACAAGTGGTTGAAAATAAGTGGAGTTTAAAAAAGGAGTTGTTGGTGATTCTGTGGGTTTGGAGTGACTGATATATTGTTGTTTTTGTGCAATTGTGTGGTGTGCATTGCTGCAGTGCATAGATAGCTAGTGCCATAGTTGCTTAGTTAAACAGGTCCAAACAGTTTTTTTTTCTCTGGTCTGCTCTGCACCTGGGGGTGGGGTTAATTGATCTCAGGTGCTTAAATCAAGGCTCAGCACTCACTGTGTGTGCTTGCTCACTGTGCTTGCTGACAAGTGGTTGAAAATAAGTGGAGTTTAAAAAAGGAGTTGAAAGAAGGAGTTACAAGTTCTGGTAAGTGCTAAATCTCTTTCTTTTTCACTGTTTTTGTTGCACTGAGGATGATGGCTAGCGAGATGGAAGGATTCATTCAGTGCGCAGTCTGCCGCATGTACGCACAACTGGAGCAGGTGTTCCAGGGTGAGTACCGCTGTGACAGATGTGAGCATGTTGCCCATCTAGAAGCTCGAGTTAGAGATCTGGAGAAGCATATTGCAACACTGAGGGAACTTGGCCACCTTGAGAGGGAACTTCGGCTCACTGAGCAGGAAGTTAGTGGGTTAGAGATGGAGGGTGGTGATATAGATCAGGAGGCCCAAGTAAGTAGCTGGGTTAATGTAGTTAGAGGGACCAGTAAGGGATCCAAGAAAAGGAAGGCCACTTCTCCTACTATATGCCCAAGCAAAATTGCCAAGTTAGGTGATGATGCAAGGGCATCCGTGTCAGAAATGGCAGCTCTAGTGGAACCTGTTCTCCCTAACAGCCGGGGGAACAGTCCAACTAGTAGTGGGCGGGATGGTATTGTAGGTAGGCCTAGACAGCTAGTGGTTGTAGGGGATTCTATAATCAGGAAGACGGATAGAATAATTTGTCGCCAAGACCGCCTCAACCGAATGGTTTGCTGTCTCCCTGGTGCCAGGGTTCGGCATGTGGTGGAAAGGGTGGATAAATTACTTGGGGGGGCTGGGGATGACCCAGCTGTCGTGGTCCATGTGGGAACCAATGACAGGATACAAGGTAGGTGGAGGTCTATTAAAAATAATTTTAGAGAACTAGGTGCTAAGTTGAAGGGGAGGACCTCCAAGGTGGTATTCTCTGGAATACTGCCTGTGCCATGCGCATCGCAGGAAAGACAGCGAGAGCTTAGGGAGTTAAATGCATGGCTCAAGTCATGGTGTAGAGGAGAAGGGTTTGGGTTTTTAGAGCACTGGGCTGACTTTTCATTGGGGTACAATCTGTTTTCCGCAGATAATTTGCACCTTAATGGAAGGGGGTCCGCTGTGCAGGGGGAGAGAATCCTAGAAGGGGTGGAGGGGTTTTTAAACTAGGGATGTGGAGGGAGGACAATGTAGTGTGTAATGTAGTGGCAGATAGGTTAGAGAGGGGACAGAACATTGAGGAGGGAGGAGAAGGGTCCTGTGGGGGGAGGATAAGACCAGTGCATAGGGAGATCCATATGTTGCGGATGAACAGTGAGGATGATTGTAGCCACAGCACAGTAATAAATCCCATTTCTTATAATGAATCGGTTAAACTCGATGGTAATATAAAGTGTATGGTTACTAATGCCAGAAGCCTAGCCAGCAAGATGGGGGAGCTAGAGGCCTTGGTTCTGGAGGAGTCCATTGATGTGGTTGGTGTGACTGAGACATGGCTGGACTCCTCACATGACTGGGCTGTCAATATTCAGGGATTTACGTTGTTCAGAAGGGACCGGGTGGGCAGAAGGGGAGGAGGAGTATGTCTGTATGTCAGAAATGATATTAAAGTGAGTGTAAAAGATGCAATAGTGGGAGATGACTGTGATGATGTGGAAGCATTATGGGTAGAACTACAGAAGGAGGTAAAGAGTGAAAAAATTATTCTTGGTGTAATCTATAGACCCCCCAACATTACTGAGGAGGTAGATGGCCAGTTGAATAGACAAATAGAGCGGGCTGCCCGGGAGGGGACAGTAGTGGTAATGGGGGACCTCAACTACCCAGATATAGATTGGGGTCACGGTTCAGCTAAAACCACAAAGGGGAGGGAATTTCTTAACCTCCTGCAGGATAATTTTCTGGGCCAGTTTGTGGAGGAGCCAACTAGAAGTGATGCCTTGTTGGATCTGGTTATTTCTAACAACGCTGAGCTGGTTGGGGATGTCACTGTCCATGAACACCTTGGGAATAGTGACCACAATATAGTGACTTTTAGCTTAAAGTGTAGAAAAGAAAAACATGTTGGGAGGGCAAAAACTCTTAATTTTAAAAGGGCCAATTTTCCTGGGTTAAGGGCAGAACTTCAGGGCATAGACTGGGAGCGGCTGTTGTCACATACGGATACAGCTAATAAATGGGAAATCTTCAAATCCACATTAAATAACTGTACTGCCAAATATATTCCTATGGGTAACAAATATAAACGGTTAAAATCCAATCCCACATGGCTTACAACCGAGGTTAGAAGGGCTATAAATGAGAAAAAAGGGGCATTCAAAAAATATAAATCAGAGGGGTCAGCTGTAGCATTTAAACATTACAAAGAAGTCAACAAAACCTGTAAAAATGTAATAAAAGCAGCAAAAATTCACAATGAAAGGCAGGTAGCTATAGAAAGCAAAAGGAACCCCAAAAAATTCTTCAAATATATTAATGCAAAAAAACCAAGGTCAGAGCATGTAGGACCCCTAAATAATGGCGACGGGGAATTAATAACTGGGGATCAGGAGAAAGCTGAGTTACTTAATGGGTTCTTCAGTTCTGTATATACAAAAGAGGATGGAGTTGTGGTGGGTGGGGCCAGTACTGAGGTGGGTGGGGCCAGTGCTGCTAACACATGTAAAGTACTGAACTGGTTTACTATAGATATGGTCCAAGATAAATTAAACAAACTCAATGTAACCAAAGCTCCAGGGCCTGATGGATTGCACCCCAGAGTTCTTAGGGAACTCAGTTCTGTAATTTCACTACCCTTGTATGAAATATTCCGTGATTCTTTGCTTACTGGTATTGTGCCGAGGGACTGGCGTAAGGCAAATGTAATGCCGATCTTCAAAAAGGGCTCTCGAACTTCCCCAGGTAACTATAGACCCGTAAGCTTAACGTCCATTGTGGGGAAACTATTTGAGGGGCTTATAAGGGACTACATCCAGGAGTATGTAGTGGCTAATAGTATTATAAGTGATAACCAGCATGGCTTTACTAAGGACAGAAGCTGTCAAACCAACCTAATATGTTTCTATGAAGAGGTAAGTAGAAGCCTGGATGGCGGCGCGGCTGTGGATATCGTGTACCTGGATTTTGCAAAAGCGTTTGACACAGTTCCTCATGGACGTCTGATGGGTAAGTTAAAGTCTATCGGTTTGGAAAATTTAATGTGTAACTGGATTGAAAACTGGCTTAATAATCGTACCCAGAGAGTGGTGGTCAATGATTCCTACTCCGAATGGTCCCCGGTAATAAGTGGTGTACCCCAAGGGTCAGTACTGGGCCCTCTTCTGTTTAACTTGTTTATTAATGATATTGAGAATGGAATTAACAGCAATGTTTCTATCTTTGCAGATGACACCAAGCTTTGTAGTACAGTACAGTCTATGGAGGATGTGCAGATGTTACAGGATGACTTAGACACACTGAGTGTTTGGGCGTCCACTTGGCAAATGAGGTTCAATGTGGATAAATGTAAAGTTATGCACCTGGGTACTAATAACCCGCATGCAGCATATGTCCTGGGGGGAGTTACTCTGGGAGAGTCGCTGATGGAGAAGGATCTGGGTGTACTTGTAGATAATAGACTACAGAACAGCACACAATGTCAGTCAGCTGCTTCTAAAGCCAGCAGGATATTGTCATGCATTAAAACAGGCATGGACTCACGGGACAGGGATATAATATTACCGCTTTATAAAGCTTTGGTGCGGCCCCATCTGGAGTATGCCGTCCAGTTTTGGAACCCGATTCATAAAAAGGATGTTCTAGAGCTGGAGAGGGTACAAAGACGGGCAACTAAACTAATAAGGGGAATGGAGCATCTTAGTTATGAGGAGAGATTAAAAGAATTACGTTTGTTTAGTCTGGAGAAGAGACGTTTAAGGGGAGATATGATTAACTTATTTAAATATATAAATGGCCCCTACAAGAAATATGGGGAAAAGATGTTCCAGGTAAAACCCCCTCAAAGGACAAGAGGGCACTGCCTCCGCCTGGAGAAAAAAAGGTTCAAACTCCGGAGGCGACAAGCCTTCTTTACCATGAGAACTGTGAATCTGTGGAACAGTCTACCACAGGATCTGGTCACAGCAAAAACAGTAGAGGGCTTCAAAACAGGGCTAGACAAGTTCTTAGAGCAAAATAATATAGATGCATATGTATAGAACCTATCACCCCTCCCCCTTCCCTGTATCCATCCCCTCCTTGGTTGAACTTGATGGACATGTGTCTTTTTTCAACCGTATTAACTATGTAACTATGTAACTATGTAACTATGTAACTATGTACTCTATCTCGCAGCGCAGGTGACACCAGAAAGATTCGGACACTTAACTACTGAGGCTTGTGTCACTCTTGTAGGATCGGGGCTCACCCGATGAATTCCTCCACTCTCCTGACAAACTTCTCTCAACTTGTCTAAGCTTCTCTACTCTTATCAGCACTGAACCAAACCAGCCTCTACCTCAATGCTTCAGCATCTCTCTTAATCACTTAATTCATTCTACTTGGACTCAGTTATTGTTGCACCAGCACCTGTTACACCATCCTTGAGTCATTTTCCCCTTTCTGTGCGTGGCGGTACTGACAGTCCGCGGGACAACTCCCCACTCTGGACCACTGTGATAAGAGCCCAAGGGACCTATCACAACCCGACAGGTCACCGACCATCGAGGATCCGTATAGCCAGCCATTTAGAAAAACAGGTATACCACCACACCTGTGTGCTGACTTAACACTGGCGTCATGACTGTAGCTATACGTCAACCACCAGCATAACATCATCCTGGCGGTTGGGCACTAATTCACGAGTGCGGCACCACATAGACAGTATACAGGAAAGTGGAGGGTTCCCATCAGTATGTGCCTCATTGCAGCTTTAGAAACAGCCATGTGTAACTGCAATCAGGTGTAAAGTTCCCCATACACCTTATACTTTTGTCAGCCATACACACTGTTCAGATAGCTATAAGGTGTATGAAGCTCTCCCGACTGTCTACTGATGATGATGATGATGAAGATGATGTTGGTAGTGATAGGGTTTGGGCGTGATGGAAAATCACTGTCCGACCCCTTTTATTTTCAGAGAGATAAGCAGCAGTCAGAGCTATTTGGCTGCAGCTTTACCTTCCGCATAGAGAACCCAAGAACACTTGGGCTGTGCAGAACATTCCTGTGTATGATGAGGTCGGGAGCCGGACAGAAGAGATAGTTAAGGTGTTATTGAATGCGTATGCTTTATGGTCATCTATACATTTTACAGAAGTTGTCTGAGGCATAGACAGGTGTGCCAAAAGGCTGGCGTGGCTTAGGCTTAATGTTTGAGTTTTAGGAGGATCATACCACAACTAATGCAAAAAAAGCATCAGCTGTAATGTGTTTTTTTCACCATTATCTTCTACAAAAGCTTCAGAGCTGGATAGGAAAACTCTACAGGAGGCGCCTTCCCATCTAGTGTCTGGGCCAGTCCAAAGTCTCAACTGGCATGAGAACAATAGGGTCAGTCCTAGTTTTACTACCACACCAGGGGGAAGGAAACTAAAGGCTCCCATACACCTTCAGTAACCCCATACAAAGGAACGTTTGGCATGGCCGAGCGTTCCTGTGTTCTCTATCGGGAGGGGAGAGCTAACTCGTTGTGGCTTATCTCTCTCTGAACAAAGGTGTCAGCAGTGGTTTCCATCACGACTGACCCCTATCACATATCTCATCATCTGTCGGTGGTTGTTTAGGATGGCCCCATACATGCTAGACTGACGGCCAAACCCACCACGAGTGACGGGTATGGAAAAATGCTTTACTACATCTACTACATCTTATTTCATCACACATAAATAAATATGTACTAACAAATTCCCCCTATAGTGTTCAAATACATGTTAGGGTTCGTAGGTTTTTGGGGCATTGGGGTGAATATTTTCATATAATTCATAGATCATGTGATCCAATGACTTCTCTTTGACTCACATGATATGCAATGTGAAAAGAAGGAAACAAAAATGGCAAGGCACATTTACGCAATAGTAATATATTTTTTTATGGATCACCTAAGAATCCGCAATTTGATGGATCCAAACCAGCATGGCTTTACTGCGGGCCGATCATCTCAGACTAATCTCATTGATTTCTTTGATTATGTCACAAAAGTGCTGGATGAAGGTGGTGCTGTGGATATCGCCTATCTGGACTTCAGCAAAGCTTTTGATACAGTTCTCCATAAAGAGCTGATAGAGAAGTTGGAGAAGATTGGACTTAATCCCTGGATAGTTCAGTGGATTTGTAGTTGGCTGAAGGATCAGAGGGTTGTTGTTAATAGTGAATATTCCGAGCAGGGACTGGTTACAAGTGGTGGCCACAGGGGTCTGTTCTGGGTCTTATTCTTTTTAATATGTTTGTAAGTGACATAGGAGAAGGTTTGGTAGGTAAAGTTTGTCTGTTTGCTGACGACACAAAAGTGTGCAATAGAGTTGATATTCCTAGAGGTGTCAGTAATATGGAAAATGATTTAGCTTTGCTAGATAAGTGGTCCAAACAGTGGAAATTGAAGTTCAACGTTTCTAAATGTAAAATAATGCACTTGGGGAGGAAGAATCCTCTATCTGAGTATCACATCGGCAGTTCTGTGTTGAAAAAGACTTCAGAAGAGAAGGATTTAGGGGCAGTGATATCTGACCGCCTTAAAATGAGTCACCAGTGCAACCAGGCAGTAGGGAAAGCAAATCGTATGCTGGGGTGTATAGCTAGAGGTATAACCAGTAGGAAGAGGGAGATTGTGATCCCGCTGTATAGAGCTCTGGTGAGGCCACATCTGGAATACTGTGTCCAGTTCTGGAGACCTCACCTAAAAAAGGACATTGATAAAATAGAACGGGTCCAAAGACGGGCTACAAAAATGGTGGAGGGTGTGAGGCATAAACCATATCAGGAAAGACTTAAGGATTTGAATCTGTATAGTCTGAAGGAAAGAAGGGAAAGGGGAGACATGATTGAAACCTTTAAGTATGTTAAGGTTACAAACCCACTTGGCGGGTCTGCAGCGAGTCTCCATGCTGCGTTTTTGCAGCGAGACTCGCTGCAGATCCCGGCCCTATGCTTTTAATGGCAGACAAACACGCAGCAGGGATGTACATCCCTGCTGCGAGTTTGTCTGCAGCCCACCCCATTAACCCCCCGGCCGCCGGAGCTGATACTTCACCTGATCCCGGCTCCGGCGGTTCCCGATGTCTTCAGCAAGCCGGAGCGGGGACCAGGTGAAGTATATGCTCCAGCCAGCCGCCCGCAGCCCCGGCCGCCCGATCGACCCCCCGCAGCCCCGATTGCCCCCCCGCAGCCCCGATTCCCCCCCCCGCAGCCCCGGCCGCCCGATCGACCCCCCGCAGCCCCGATCGCCCCCCCCCGCAGCCCCGGCCGCCCGATCGCCCCCGCAGCCCCGGCCGCCCGATCGCCCCCCCGCAGCCCCGGCTGCCCGATCGCCCCCCCGCAGCACCGATCGCACGCCCCCCCGCAGCACCGATCGCTTACACGCCCCCCTGCAGCCCCAGCCGGGGCTGCGGGGGGGGGGCGGCCGGAGCTGCGGGGGGTCGATCGGGCGTCCGGGGCTGCGGGGGGGGGCGATCGGGGCTGCGGGGGGTCGATCGGGCGGCCGGGGACGGGGCGATCGGGCAGCCGGGGCTGCGGGCGGCTGGCTGGAGCATATACTTCACCTGGTCCCCGCTCCGGCTTGCTGAAGACATCGGGAACCGCCGGAGCCGGGATCAGGTGAAGTATCAGCTCCGGCGGCCGGGGGGTTAATGGGGAGGGCTGCAGACAAACTCGCAGCAGGGATGTACATCCCTGCTGCGTGTTTGTCTGCCATTAAAAGCATAGGGCCGGGATCTGCAGCGAGTGTCGCTGCAAAAACGCAGCATGGAGACTCGCTGCAGACCCGCCAAGTGGGTTTGTAACCTAAAGGAATAAATAAGGTTCAAGAGGGGAGCGTTTTTAGTAAAAAACTGAGTTCAAGAACAAGAGGACACAGTGAGAGATTAGTTGGGGGGAAAGATCATAAGCAATGTGAGAAATATTTTTTTACTGAAAGAGTAGTAGATACCTGGAACAAACTTCCAGCAGAGGTGGTTGGTAAATCTACAATAACAGAATTTAAACACGCCTGGGATAAACATATATCTATCTTAAGATAATAAAAAAAAAATACTAAAAGGGCAGACTAGATGGACCCAGTGGTCTTTTTCTGCCGACAATCTTCTATGCTTCTATGTTTTATTTATATAGCAATAAATTATTCTGCAGGGTTTTACACTTACTTGTGCATTTGTTGTTTGTTTTTTTTACAGGAAAAAAACCTATAAAGATCTATGGGAGAAAACACCACACAGTGCCTGGAAAAAATTAACCTACCTCAGCTTTCTGCTGGATCCACTTCTGGCTTTGGCTCAAAAACTGCTGTGTGTGACTGCAGCCTAACAAGATTTGTTCTTTATAAGAAAATTAAAAAAAAACCTCTAAGATGAAATGATGATGATATAAGTAGAAAAAAATAGGGTTTGGTTGGTTTACAGAAGGACAGATCATATAGGTTGACCTATCGAATAGATATCTTGTTGTGCAAGATGAGGATTTATCTGCATGGTTATTGCACCTTTCTATACTGTAGGTCTCGTTTTCAAAGGAATTGCATCACTGCTCTGTGTTTGCCAATTCCCTTTACATGACCTGTAATCTACATCAATTCTTTCATTTTCCAATGCCTCAGAATCAACGTGGTTTATCTGGCTCTGTCAAGACTTGACAAGCCTGTAAAGGTGAGAGTGGGTGGAGAAGCTGAACCTGGGAGTCAGATGTGTGACTTTTCCTAGGTGAAACCCGGGTGTAAAAATAGAGCTTTATCTGGGAGAAAATACCATAGCCGCAATGGAGATCAACACAAGTTCACTGGTGAAAAGCCTGGCGTCTGGCTGTTCTTCTGAGCCGCCATCTTCAGGAAAGTTGCTTAAAGGGAAACTGTCTGCTAGAAAAGACGTCCCAAACTGCTTACGTGGTGACAAAGCTGTGTAAGCAGTGAGACTAGGTCAAGACTGATATTACCAATAATACCAGTATATAGGAAATATTATCACCATACATATTACCGCCATACTGTTACTAAACAAATCCTGTTTACTGAAACCAATATTGCCAATACTACCAGTACACAAGGAAATATTACCGCCACACCACAACCATCACCACCATATTGTTACTGACCAAATCCAGTATACTAAATCCAATAAAACACAGTACCAGATAACAAGTAACAAATAATACCACCACATACTGACTAACACCACTGCTGCTACTAAATAAAATCCTCTGTACATAGACCAATATCACTTCATACAGTCATATAGAGGTGGATGCACTGTACACAGGTTCTGTACACCATATACATTACAGTGCAGTTATATCAAGTGACTCACAGGGGACGTCTTCTCTCATCGGAGTTCTTCCCTTTTCATCTTCTCCATCTGCCCTGGGCCATTATGAGAACTTCTCCGAGCCACGGATCCACAGAATCTGCCAGACAAACATATTAGGCTCCTCACTCTGTCACCATCCTCATCTTTCTACAAACTGCACATCTGTACTGTCCCCTTTACACCCTCATTTAGCCCTGACACTATGTGACCCCCCTTATAGTACATGCCCCCCTCTGTGCATGCCCTATTGTATACACCCCCCATGTAGTCCACCTCATAGATGGCCCCTCAATGTTTCTCCCTTATAGATGGCCCCCCTGTGTTGTCCCTCTTATAGATGCCCCCCATGTTATCCCCCATATAGATGACACACCTGTGTTGTCCCTCTTATAGATGCCCCCCATGTTATCCCCCATATAGATGCCCCCCATGTTGTCCCCTTCTCCTGCCCCTTCATCACCATACTACTACCCCTTTCATCCTCCTGCCCTTTCATAATCATACCACTACATCCTCATCATCCTCTTGTTCCATCATCATCATACCACTACACCCCCATCATCCTCTTGTTCCTTCATCATCATACCACTACATCCCTCATCATCATCTTGTTCCCTCATCATCATACCACTACACCCCTCATCATCCTCTTGTTCCATCATCATACCACTACACCCCATCATCCTCTTGTTCCTTCAGCATCATACCACTACACCCCCATCATCCTCTTGTTCCATCATCATCATACTACTACACCCCCATCATCTTCTTGTTCCATCATCATACCACTACACCCCAATCATCCTCTTGTTCCATCATCATACCACTTCATCCCCATCATCCTCTTGTTCCATCATCATACCACTACACCCCCAGGGGCGGATTAACTTTACCATAGGCCCCGGGCTGTTCACCAAACCTGGCCCCCCCCCCCACCCCACTGTAACTATGGCGGCACTAGCCTGGCGTTCATAGTACAGGATAGATAATGTCATGATGTCCTGATTTGTGCAAAATTGCCATAAAAAAACAGTGATTTTTTGCAAATCATGGCGGAAGTGTAGCCAGGAGACAGTACACCACTGAAAGTATAAATCTTTTTGGGTGGTCATGGGCCCCCCAGGAGCTCAGGGCCCCGGGCTGCTGCTCAAAACGCCCCTATTATAATCCACTACTGTACATCCCCCATCATGCCCTTTAAAACAAAAAAATCTATACTCACCTGAATGGTTCCTCTAGTCTTCCAGTCACGCGCGCTGGCGGGCTTCTCTCGGCGGGGGCGGGGCTTCCCGCGGAGGGGGCGGAGCTTCGCGGGACCTGTTTTTTTGCCTACCTGATGCTCCCAGCCCCGCAAGTCAGCCGGGGCCCGTCCCAGCCTGCCTCTTGTGATCGCAGGCAAAACATTGCTTGTGGTCACAAGAGGGAGTGGGAGGGGAGCAGTGCAGTGGCAAGGGGGGACCTCGCGGGCCCCACCTTGGTAGCGGCCCGGTCGCGGCGGCGACCGCTGCGACCGTGGTAGCTACGCCACTGGACTAGGCATATCTCTATCATAGTCCTATGAGGCTGCAGTCACCAATAGAATGCTTCTTATTGCAGCTCCAAAGTGTCATAGAGGTGTGGCCACCCAGTGCACTTAGGTCCCATGGACACACTACCTTGACACTACAGAATAGTAATAGAAAGTATTTTTTTTTAGTAGATTGCAGCCTACAGTAAAGGTATGTATACTCTCCCTGCTTATATAGCTATGTAGCCATGTAAACAATTTGGTTTTTTTTCCAGCTGACAGTTTCCCCTTAAGGATGGGTTCACACATAATGAAATCTGTTGTGTGGCTCCTGGCATCCTGACGTCCCGCTCAGCCAATCAGTAGCTGTAGTGGGACAGCGCACTGATTGGCTGAGTGGGACATCAGGATGCGGGGGGGCCCCAGAGGTAGGCTGAAGTGCGGACCAGTACAATATTCACTGGGCCATCGCAGGTTAAGGGAGGTGGTCCTTTACATACTCGCAGATGAATGAAAGAAGTTTTCTCATACCGTGGATAGTTGATAAGTCTTTCCCCAGGACCCCCACTACAACAGTTCCTGGGTCTCACATGTGTATTTTCAACTCTATGGATGTCTTTCAACTTTATGGATGCTGTTACATCACAACCAATCAAATAATTCAGACCTGCTGATTTCTGCATGACCACGATCACTGCCATCAGATGCCATTTTGACATCTCAATCTTAGATTGTGTGTAGTGTTGAGTAGATCTGTCAAAATGTTTGGGTTTGGCAATGTTATCCAAACCCAAATGCTCAATATTTGATTCCCAGCGGCTGAAGAAGTTGGATGCCGCCCTAGTGCTGTCAGGAAAAATGTATCCATTTTTTCCAGGACTTCCCTGGGTTGCATCCAACTTCGGGGACTCAAATG
Organism: Dendropsophus ebraccatus; assembly: GCF_027789765.1. Lineage (NCBI taxonomy): Eukaryota > Metazoa > Chordata > Amphibia > Anura > Hylidae > Dendropsophus > Dendropsophus ebraccatus. The sequence continues at coordinate 36,084,299 of NC_091458.1, read as the reverse complement.
CTGAGCTTTAACTTAATAACTAAAAAACGTAAGGCTACTTCCAGACAATGGATTGTTCCATTGAAAAAAAACAAAAACAATAGACCTTTTTTTAAGATTTTCTGCATCTTTGGAAATTTTCTAAGGGTCTAAATTGCTGCCTTGGTTCAGGTTTCATTTCAATCATTTCAATTAAGATTTTAAAGGGAAAGAATAATGCACAACACAGTCCATAAAGCATTGTCTCTAAAGCAAAGACAAGGTACAGGTTTAAGTAAACAGTTATAAGTAGTAGACCAGCCAAACATCGGCCTGGTGCATGTAAAGCACATAGGGGGAGATTTATCAAACATGGTGTAAAGGGAAACTGGCTCAGTTGCCCCCGGCAACCAATCAGATTCCACCTTTCATTTTCCAAAGAGTCTGTGAGGAATGAAAGGTGGAATCTGATTGGTTGCTAGGGGCGACTGAGCCAGTTTCACTTTACACCATGTTTGATAAATCTTCCCCATAGAGTACAAATAGAAAATCCAACCTGCACCATGGATTTTGTCAGGGACACGAGTGATATCCATGGTGCAGGTTGGATCCATAAGGGGGACATTTATAAAACGTCCGCCGGAGGCGTACGCCAGGGAGAAGGTGCAAATTCACTCTTTCTCCCCGACCTACGCCTGCCGTATACCCCGATCGCTCGATTGGTGGTCTGGGGAAGCTTGGGGGCGGGGGGGGGGGCGGTGACAAGGCAGGGAGGAGGCGTAAATTATGATCCAAATCTACACCTGCTGGAAGCAGCTGTACATTCAGTACGCCGGGCGCAGGTTCGGGTGCCCGGCCCACCGGATTCACTAAGAGGCGTGCTTGTACACTAGATTAGGTAGCAGTATGTAAATGATTACAACGGATTGTGTTGTATACTGTTCTGCACCTACATTCTATTGTACATTTACATCTGTTTCCCTTATGAGGGACACAGGTAGTTGGCACTATTTGCCTGGATAGAGGAGTTAGCACTTTGTAAATTTTTCTTTTGTGCTATATGACATGTTTTAAAATGTTTTTTTTTTCTGTTTTTTTCTGCACTACAATAAAATTATTTCTATTTTGATAAGGAGGTGTGCTGATATATAGTGCTTTCTTTTCTTTGTTTCTTACTGATGTACTTAGTCACTTCATTTCATCAGTATTTTGTGGTGCCCTCCCTGTTCATACATTTTGTACACTCCATTACTAACATAGGGGAAACATTCAACTAACCGGTATACAGAATGAGGGGTTATTTCTTGCTACAGGTTTCACTCTGGTCCATAGCAAATCTGCATCCAAATCCATATGTAACTGATTTGCTGCAGCCTAATCTGTAAAGGAAAAATCTGCTACTTGGAATCTAACGTATACTGTAAATCCAGGTCAGTACAGGATATATGTATACATAAAGGTATTCATTATTCATGTAGATATTTACTACATGTTGTGGATGGACTGGTCCCTTTGCACCTTTAATTGGGGAAATATTTTGAAGCTAACAATAGATTCTGTTTTCCCTAATTCAATATAAGACTATAACAATGTTTGTCATACGTGATGTTTCATCAGAGCGGCTGGATAAATGATGGTATGACCTGGAGTGCGGAACACAAAAGCAGACCAGTGGTGCATTGTCTCTTTAAGGTATTGTCCAGAATTAGAAAAAATCCACACTAAGGGAGCCATTTCACGGGCCGATCAATACTGTAAACGAGTGCCGATCTACTACTTCGGAGCCCATTTACTGGGCCTATTACATGGCCTGCTAATCATTTAGCAGGGGCTGCACGGACATCATTAGCATTGTCCGTGCAGCCTTTGCCGAAACAGTTTACATTACCTCTCCACGTTCCCGGTCTCCTCCTGTGCTCTGCTTACTCCCTGGTCCAGCACACTGCAGCTTCAGAGCGGCCTGTCAGAGCTGACAGGCCGCCCAGCAAATCACTGTCTGGGACCACCACGGCCATTGATTGGCTGAGTGCCCTGTCAACTGAGACAGGCCACTGTAAAGCTGCAGTGTGCGGTCCAGAGAGTAAGCTGAGCACAGGAGGAGACCCCATTGGCTATCATTAGCTGCACACCTCTACATAATTTGGCCATTAGACGTGTGTCATGGGCAAAGTCATGGTGGACCCCTAGCCTAATACTAAACCAATATAAGATTCAGGAAAGGGTAGTCTGAAGATTTACTTACACTCTTCAGCTGGAAAAAGTCTTCTACATATTTACAAGCTTCTTCTCTTATACTGCGCTGGTTAGTTTTACTTTTAGTTCAACAGCTATTAATCTCTCCCCACCACAAGTCAAGATAACATTACTGCAGAACAATGTCTGATTTCCCTGCAAACTGATATATAATGATATGCTCCATTGTAAAGCGAGAGTGAATAGCGGGAATTTATAATTATTTATCCATAGAGCACCAGCACAGGACAGACTGCTCGACAGAGAGCTATCAAACAGCATAAAACAGTAGTAAGGCCCCCTTCACACGTCCGGAAAAACCATCCGGATTTCCTATCAGGAAATCCGGACGGATTTCCGGACCCATAGACTTTAATTGGTCACGGACACCCTTCCGGATTTTTCCGGAAGGGTGTCCGTTCCGGAAAATATATCCGGAAAAAATAGGACATGTCCTATTTTTGTCCGGAATTCCGTCCCGGACGCCCCCATAGAAGGCTATGGGGGCGCCGGAATCACGGGCACTTTCCTGATGTACATCAGGAAAGTGCCCGTGATTCCGGATGATTGACAGCCCGCCGGCACCCCCGCTGCCCGAACGCCGCGTCGCCACCACCCAAGGGATCCCTGCACCCAGACATCAGCTGCCGCCGCCCGGTGACCCCGCAGCGCCGCATGATGACCCCGCGCCGTATCGCATCACGCCACCGCCCGCTGACCCCGCCGCTGCATCGCATCACCCCGCCGATGACCCTGCCACGCCGCATCGCATCACCCCGCCGCCCGCTGACCCCGCATCGCATCACCCCGCCGATGACCCCGCCGTGCCGCATCGCATTGCTCCGCATCGCATCACCCTGCCGCCGTATCGCATCACCCCGCCGCTGCCGCCCGATGACCCCGCCGCCGCATCACATCACCCCGCCGATGACCCCGCCGCATCGCATCATCCCGCCGCCGATGCCCGATGACCGCGCCGCATCGCATCACCCCGCCGCCACCCCGACCTCTGTTCCACCCTCCTCCCCGAGTCCGCAGCAGGTTGCACCCGCCCGCCCGGGACTCTCACCAGCTGCCGCCGCTGTTCTTCTGCCGCCGACAGGTGAGATACACAGCCCTCTCCCCCCCAATACTAAAACTCCCACCATGTCCTGCTAACAGGCCATGATGGGAGTTGTACTTCTGCAGCCTGTGGCCATACAGGTTGGAGAAGTACAACTCTCATCATGTCCCTGTTGACAAATCATGATGGGAGTTGTACTTCTGCAGCCTGTGGCCATCCAGGTTGCAGGAGTACAACTCTCATCATGCCCCTGTTGGAAACACTTTTTTTTTTACTCATCAGGAAATCCTGAAGGTTTTTCCTGATGATTTCCTGATGGTAAAAACGGATTACTGTCAGGAAATCCTGATACTTTCCTGATGACTTTTGAGGTCTCCTGATCAGGATTTCCTGACAGTAAAAACTGACACGGACGTGTGAATGGGGCCTAATATATAAGTAGAGCTCTCCGTGCTACAGTAACATCCTTACCCATTGACATCACTATGATGAACATGCCACAGCAATGGCCAGAAATTGAATACCACTGTGCAGGTAGGGGTCGTCCAGGGAAGGGAGTGGGTGGACACAGACTGCAACTTGCCCCAACCATCTGTCCCTGCCTACTTGCCTTTGACAGCCCTAGGTGACTGTGGGCAACTGGGCGACAGTCCCTAACCTGTGATGACATAACACAAACAAAAACAAGACAGACAAACACAAAAGGGTAGTCGAACAAGCAAGGTCAAAGCAGACTAGCAACGCAGTACAAAAGCAAGATCCAAGCAAGGTCAAAGAAACGTAAGGCAAAGTGAGGAAACCAGGTATAGGGAGACAAAGATAGCAGAAGCAAAGGTTTGCTTAGCATGCTTTAAAGAAAGGCTAATAGCCAGCGAGGATTATGGGAATTGAAGAATGTGACTGGACCTGCCCACTGATCCTCACCAAGATCCCCTGTACTGAACATGACTGACTGGCCTTAACCGGATATGTTACCGAAGTGAAAACATAGCCTAAGGGTGCGTGCACACTACGGAATCCGCTCGTAAGACCAGCAGCGGATTCTGTCGCTCATACCTGCACGTGAAAGAACTGACATGTTAATTCTTTCGGCCGAATGCGGAATCCGCCCGTGCATAGAATAGTTTCTATGGCACGGGCGGAAATGCGTGCCGCCACATGCGGGTATGAGCAACGGAGTCCGCCGCGGGTCATACGCGTGGATTAAATAGTGTGCACGAACCCTTACATAGGGAGGAGCGAAGAGTTGTAGAGCAAATTATTTATTTTCTTATTTATTTTCTTGCTGAGCTGACTGTACGCTGCAGCCTAGCATTCCTTGTGCGTATTGCGCAATATATGTATGCACGTCATTGCGTATATATGCACGGGTGAATAAAAGATACGCTAATGCTACGCACCTCATAATTGCCCTGCTATTACGTAATTTACGCTTTGCCCCTGATAATCTGTACGCAACTAAACGTATACTTCTACTGTATGTTCGTTATTTGTTCTAGAATGTTTGGCGACCACGAACCGAACTGATCACGATCATTTTTTTTATGTTCGTGTTTAGGATCCGAACAGAACAACATGACGTTCATCACTAGTTGTTTGATGGACGTTTTTTCGGACAGCTGTCATTTTGCACTCAAATAACATCCGTTGCTTTAAAAGAAATGAGAAAAAGAAAAAAGGGTCTGGGAGGATGATGTCTCGCGTAATCCTGTTATGTGCAGATGTGTGAAATAAAAGTATAGTTGGACTCTAACCTTTGAGACCCTTGGGCTTTATGCATATCACCCCGATTTGGGATAGCCTGTAGATGATGGCTGCCAGCCAAAGGATCCAGGAAAAGTGACTCTCCCAGTGTGGGGGCCCATGGTTTCAAGCAGTGGAGAGAAGAAAAAAAAGTACTTGGGTAGGTATCCTGGCGCAGCCAAATGTTCCTTCACAACGAGCGGAATATAAAACATAAAATGACCGATTTATTGGATAAAATCAGTAAAAGGACAGCTGTTATTCCACATATAACAGCTGTTGTTTTGAAAGGACGGCTGTTATTCCACAAATAAAGGCTGTTGTTTAAAAAAAAATGTCCATAATTTTGCTGTGAAATGCCGGCCCTCCCAAAAAAAAAAACTGGCCAAAATAAGATATTGTTTGGTCGTGGCCTAATAGTAAATAAGTTCAGTCCATTTCATGGCACATACAGTTTTTTGCAGGACCTAAAAATATAGTCGCTAAGTCAGGTGACTTCCTGTAATACCACTGCTCTAGAACGAGTTTAGGAGGAAAAGAAGAATGAATCCTCTGAATTTCTGACTTTGGAGGCTCCAATGATATTATCCATAATGGAAAGTGATGTGAATGGAGCTTTCCAAGGTTTCCAATAATGGGTACCTAAGACAAATGCTATACTGCGGCCTCCATCACCAAAGTACTGTAGGTGAAAATGATCCACCAAAATCCATCACATAACTCAAATGCCATGGAAAGTATAAATGGAGGACATGTACTTCTCTTTTCTGTTGTACGCTCTTCTGGGTTTTAACACAAAAACTGCAGTGGCCGTTTTCCCAAAAAAAATGCTGTGTCAGTTTCCAGCCCAAGGGTATGTTCACACATAGTATTTTAGTCTGTGGTCAGTATTTAATTTTTTTTTAACCAAAATCAGGTGTGGAACTGACAAGGCAAAATTATAATGGAAAGATTTCTATGTTTTCAACCCACTCCTGGTTTTGGTTAAAAAAAACTGTCCAAACGCCTGATGGAAATACTGTGTGTGAACATAGCCTAAAGCTGTCAATCAGGTTCTTTGTGAACTACATATTTATGTTCCACATGCTATGTTCATATACACTCACCGGCCACTTTATTAGGTACACCTATCCAACTGCACGTTACCACTTAATTTCTAATCAGCCAATCACATGGCGGCAACTCAGTGCATTTAGGCATGTAGACAAGGTCAAGACAATCTCCTGCAGTTCAAACCGAGCATCAGTATGGGGAAGAAAGGTGATTTGAGTGCCTTTGAACGTGGCATGGTTGTTGGTGCCAGAAGGGCTGGTCTGAGTATTTCAGAAACTGCTGATCTACTGGGATTTTCACGCACAACCATCTCTAGGGTTTACAGAGAATGGTCCGAAAAAGAAAAAACATCCAGTGAGCGGCAGTTCTGTGGGCGGAAATGCCTTGTTGATGCCAGAGGTCAGAGGAGAATGGGCAGACTGGTTCGAGCTGATAGAAAGTCAACAGTGACTCAAATAGCCAACCGTTACAACCAAGGTAGGCAGAAGAGCATCTCTGAACGCACAGTACGTCCAACTTTGAGGCAGATGGGCTACAGCAGCAGAAGACCACACCGGGTGCCACTCCTTTCAGCTAAGAACACGAAACTGAGGCTACAATTTGCACAAGCTCATCGAAATTGGACAGTAGAAGATTGGAAAAACGTTGCCTGGTCTGATGAATCTCGATTTCTGCTGCGACATTCGGATGGTAGGGTCAGAATTTGACGTCAACAACATGAAAGCATGGATCCATCCTGCCTTGTATCAACGGTTCAGGCTGGTGGTGGTGGTGTCATGGTGTGGGGAATATTTTCTTGGCATTCTTTGGGCCCCTTGGTACCAATTGAGCATCGTTGCAACGCCACAGCCTACCTGAGTATTGTTACTGACCATGTCCATCCCTTTATGACCACAATGTACCCAACATCTGATGGCTACTTTCAGCAGGATAATGCGCCATGTCATAAAGCTAGAATCATCTCAGACTGGTTTCTTGAACATGACAATGAGTTCACTGTACTCCAATGGCCTCCACAGTCACCAGGTCTCAATCCAATAGAGCATCTTTGGGATGTGGTGGAACGGGAGATTCGCATCATGGATGTGCAGCCGACAAATCTGCGGCAACTGTGTGATGCCATCATGTCAATATGGACCAAAATCTCTGAGGAAGCTTCCAGCACCTTGTTGTATCTATGCCACGAAGAATTGAGGCAGTTCTGAAGGCAAAAGGGGGTCCAACCCGTTACTAGCATGGTGTACCTAATAAAGTGGCCGGTGAGTGTATATCCTTCTTCATGCCACAATACTTCTACATGATCTTTATTATATACAGCCAGTACATGCATTTGAATTCATTCTCCTTGTAATGATAATAATAATAATAATAATAATAATAATAATAATAATAATAATAATAATAATAATGTATTAAAATAATAATTAGTGTTTATTAACATCTAATTAATTTAATTGAATAGCAAATTCTGTAATATTAACCCAACCCTTATTATAGACATACACACAGGTCTATCATTCCTATCTGACAGAGTTCTAGCATGGTATGGCATTCTTAGACTTGTAGTACCATAATGATTTAACAGTAGAACAAAAAGAAACTGCTATGGACCCCTAAATTATAGTTTTCTTAATTAATATAGATGCATTCTGAGACCTGTAGTTCTCCACAGTGACAGATCTACCCGGCTGCCTGAGATATAGTTAATAAGTAACAGGAATCAGACTTGCAATGTTGCTGCATAGAGGAGGATGCATTTACATTCAGCTCATTTACAATGTATACAGTTGTGGAGATGGAGGCACCTTGTCTCATAGGAAGCCAGAACTCCCCGCACTGTTATTGTAATGGCAGCACATGTGCCCTGTATCTAATATTTATTCAGCAGTAATTCCAGTGTTAAGAGGGAATCTAGTTGCTGCTATTTGCAATGTAAATCCCGATTTACGACCAGAGCATTCTGTGCACTAAACACAAAGCAAACTGTATAACCAATAAATGAGGGCAATAAAGTCCCAGAGCATGCCCACATCTCCAGGAGCTCCGCACTGCACTCTGCCAGGGCACCAGCAGCTTCCTGCCTACCCCAGGTACAGGGGCACCAGCACCAGCAGCCGCCTGCTCACCCCAGGTACAGGGCCACCAGCACCAGCAGCCGCCTGCCCTCCCCAGGTACAGGGGCACCAGCACCCGCCTGCCCACCCCAGGTACAGGTGCACCAGCACCCGCCTGCCCACCCCTGGTACAGGGGCACCAGCATCCGACTGCCCACCCCAGGTACAGGGGCACCAGCAGCCGCCTGCCCACCCCAGGTACAGGGCCACCAGCACCAGCAGCCACCTGCCCTCCCCAGGTACACGGGCACCAGCACCCGCCTGCCCACCCTAGGTACAGGGGCACCAGCACCAGCAGCCATCTGCCCACCCCAGGTACAGGGGCACCAGCACCAGCAGCCGCCTGGTACAGGGGCACCAGCACCAGCAGCCGCCTGCCCTCCCCAGGTACAGGGGCACCAGCACCCGCCTGCCCACCCCAGGTACAGGGGCACCAGCACCCGCCTGCCCACCCCTGGTACAGGGGCACCAGCATCCGCCTGCCCACCCCAGGTACAGGGGCACCAGCAGCCGCCTGCCCACCCCAGGTACAGGGCCACCAGCACCAGCAGCCACCTGCCCTCCCCAGGTACACGGGCACCAGCACCCGCCCGCCCACCCTAGGTACAGGGGCACCAGCACCAGCAGCCATCTGCCCACCCCAGGTACAGGGGCACCAGCACCAGCAGCCGCCTGGTACAGGGGCACCAGCACCAGCAGCCGCCTGCCCACCCCAGGTACAGGGGCACCAGCACCAGCAGCCGCCTGGTACAGGGGCACCAGCACCAGCAGCCGCCTGCCCACCCCAGGTACAGGGGCACCAGCAGAAGCCGCCTGCCCACACCAGGTACATCGGCACCAGCAGCAGCAGCCGCCTGCCCACCCCAGGTACAGGGACACCAGCAGCAGCAGCAGTCGCCTGCCCACCCCAGGTAAAGGGGCACCAGCAGCAGCCGCCAACCCTCCCCAGGTACATGGGCACCAGCACCAGCAGCTGCCTGCCCACCC